>NC_141325.1:21801540-21809040 GCF_037954235.1 Aulostomus chinensis
ACTGGACTTTTTGGGCTGATAAAATTTTATATTTGGGATTAGAATATTACTTGAGGATTTATTAATGAAAATATAGCACTTAGAAGTGAGAAATCTCTGTTTAATATAATCTATCAACTCAGGAACCGTTTGTCTGATTTAACATCAGTCTTGGCATGTGCATCAAGGAATTCAGTGCTAAGTTTGATGATTTTTGGAGTAGTGGTTGTCATTGTGCACCCCTGTAATCGTTTTGGCTGTGTGATAGGCTACCATGGCCCAGCCATGGTATCAAAAAACAGGCGCTGGCTAATTGTTTTTGAAGTTTTAAAATCTTGATAGCCATGAATTTGTGCCACTGTTGAGAAGATTTGAAATCTTCTTTTCTTAGATGTTGAAAAACAAAACATTTGCATTGAAAACTTTTACAAGTTATGCCATTGCCTTATGATATACTGTTGAAAATACTGCTTGAAGTTTTTCAAGCCTTAGTTCCAATCAGTTCAGCATTTGAAGATGAATTTTTGATTTTATCTGGCATGGTAAAACTAGGACAACATTAGTGAGGACTTAACCTCTGCAATGCTTTGCAAAAAGATGTATTATTTAATTTGTTAAAAGGTATGATCCACAAGCTGCCATGATGTTTGTATCCTTAATATTGTCTTTTGTTCTTCACTATGCCTTTACTCCATCTCCTCACAGGTTTTCTATGATGAGCTGTCTTCCATGCGTCTTTGGGTGTCCATGCATGTGTCTGACCATAGTGGATTTCACTACCGCCAGTTCCTGCTCAAAGAGCTGATCACTGAGCTTTCTCAGACATCAGCCTCCAGCAACAACAGTTCACCTCTGCATCAATCCAGCAGCAGTCCCCACCATCATAGCCAAGCCCAGGCTAATGGGGAGTTGACAAGATCAGAAGCAGTTTGTGATGATGAGAGGCAGCTCAGACTTGCCAATGTACTTCATCTCTTTCACCAGGAGATGGAGCTGTGCTCAGACCTGATTCAGTCTTTCCCTGGTCACGAGACACTCTGGAGTCACAGGTAGGCTGTTAAGGGAGTATTACACATGCCATTGTCATTTTACAATAACTCATTTGAGAGCACAGCTCCAGCTACATTTTAAATGTCATAGTGAGATCAGATTAATGCACAATACATTTTTGCAGTTAAAGCTTAAATGCGTATTGTTATGTCCTTGTTTTAAGGAATGTAGAGATGATAAAGCTGCTATTTCCAGTCGGAGTGTGTTTGTTGCTTTTCGTAGATGTTGTCCAGGGTTGTTGTATTTTTTGCAGACTTGGAATAGGATACTGAATTCAGTATCTGTCAAAAGCATTGTGAAGTGAAAACTTAGGTAAATTTACCAAAGTAGTGTTTGTAAGTTTGATTTGTAGAAACTCCTAATGTACATGAACATATCCATGTCTAGTTTGTCTATGGGTCTACTACAGTACATTGAAGAGGAACATTTTCCACCCAAAAATATTTTCGGATTTTTTTTTTTTCTTTTTCAGATTTACAATTTTTCAAGTCATCTTTAATATAATTAGACTTGGGTGGTAAAAGATCAGTAGGCACTTCTTCAGTTGCAGTTGATGAAATGTCCAAAAGTGTAACTGTAATGAATTTGGAAAATGAAAACACACCTATGTTCGATCTGGCTGCATGAACAAATGCAAAGCCTGCTCCTTGTATGGCGCCTCAGTAACGTCATTTTGCACTCCCCCCTGTCCTTCCCCCCTCAAAGAGTCTTTGCTTTTTTCAGGCTGCACTTGTAAATAAGAATTTGTTCTTAATTGCTTGCCTGGGTAAATAAAGGTTATATATATATATATATATATATATATATATATATATATATATATATATATATATATATATATATATATATTCTTTTTAGATTTCATTATATGTGACACACAAACAGCCAGTGACTTAGAAGGTGTAGTGTTTGGTGGTCCAACATGTGGTTGGACCACCATGTGGTTAATTGGTTACATTCCGTTATCAAAAACAAATTATATTTATGACATTCCAGCAACATGGTCGAGGCACAAAAATACTTTTAGGTTTAGGGGGAAAATCATGGTTTGGGTTCAAATAAACAGTATTGATGCTTGCACATGCATAAATTGCATCTGTGATTCAGTTTTGTCAGTAACTGACTTAATGACAGACATGGTGAGTTTTTTCTGTGGAAATTGTGAGGAAAAAAGGGCAGATTACATTGATTACGTTAAGAATAGTATGTGTCTTCAGTCAAGAAGAAATGTGCAGACAAAAATTCAAGTTCTTAATGCAAATCATGTTTTGGTATTACAGATTTTTTTGCCCACATGGGGGCAGTATAGAAACATGGTAATCACAAAATTAAAATGTCCTTGTTATCTTTTATGCTGATATATTAAACTTGCCTGTAAAAAAACAGGTCCTTTGCATAAAAATATTATCATCTGTGTTCCCCTAGTCCCCTGGTGAATATAAATCTTGTACTTATCAAGTATGTTTGATGCTGTATTTTTTCTTTCCCCACTCTTCTAGGCGGCATGTCATCTATTTATGGCACCAGTGGAGGAGAGAAGACCAGTTCCACTACCTCAGCAGCAATGGAAACAGTGAGTCCGCCCAGCATATCGATGGTGACCCAGGTCTACCAAAGGCCAATGCTCAGGGCTCTGGAGATCAGGGGGATGGAGTAAAGGGACAGAAGCATGTTAGTGAAGCTATGGATGTAGACGGCATGTCCTTGCCAGACCCACGTGACAGCAAGCGTCTGAAGAGAGGCGTCTTGGTGCCAAGCCCTTCTGCACTGCCCTCGGAGCACAGCTTTGTGACCGGTGTTCTGGACAGCTGTTGTAACCCTGAGCAGAGACGCTTTGCTGTGGCATACAAGAAGTGGTTAGACACTATCCTGGGACAGGAGCCTTGAGAGAGAGGGAACAGATGGCCCCATTCTTTTTCCTATGAGTTTGCCTTTAGACACAGGATCATTGCTGACTTTGATGGGAAGATGTCAGATGCAGTGATGACTGTAGAAACCACTCATTCATTTACTTGCTTCCTTAAGGTGCAAAGAGATGATGGGGTCTTTGAGTAAGGCAAATTTGTCACTATTCATATAGAAACATCTGCATTGTTTTCATCTTCATCCAAGCCACAATGCCTTCAGAATGGAAATCTCCCCACACAACGCATACTTGCTGCTCATTACATGATGACTTTATGAATAATAATCGTAATGGAGTTCATTTATATAGCACCAATATTGAAAAAGTGCTTTATACATAAAACAAACAGTAGATCCGGCCACACAATAATAAATTCTCAGACAGACAGCAAATGCATGGGAAAAAAAAATTAACAATATAATATTGAAGCTTTTCAATAGAAATGGTCACTTTAAAAAGTGAAGTAAAACATGTTGTTCCCCAGCCAAGGAGCTTTTCAATGAAGTCTTGGCCCACTTTGGGCTGGTTTCTCATCAATTTAGGTGCTGCAGTGCTTGTGACGTCTCACTTCATGGCCCATATGTGTGACATATGTTGTGAAGTCTAATCCCACCCCAGAATACAAAGCAGTGAGCACTGAACAATCTCAGCAATATGGCTACATGATTGGATGCTGATGATGACCAATAATGAGGTTCACATTTATCAGTTTGGATTGCTGATAAAAACCTTCTAATATGTTTAAAGCAATTCATAAGAATTGAGAGGTCCTAAGTCTCTCTAGGTTTTACTGGGTTATACAGCTGCATATTCGTGTGGCAATTTAAAGAAAATTTCTGTCATGTGTAAAGATATTATTTGTCTCTGTACATCAGTAAATGTAGATTGAACTTCCAGTGTCTCAGTGCCTCAGGTCAGTTCCCTGATTTTTGTTCCCCTCAGCAGTTAAGCTTTCATCTGCAAGGTTTATAACAATGCTGTTGAGATTATTCAGCAATGAAAATAAGTGGAGCTTCCACAGGAGAAGGAGCAATTTGTGAGAGGATATCAAGGTTCCTCTATATTACGAATAATTCAATAAAACTTCACTATACACACAAGTGTTGGACCTGATTGCGGGAATACAAAATAATCAAACTTATCAGTTTGAATATTTCATAATGTTTGTTTGTTTGGACATTATGAAATATATGTCGGCAGTAGAATATGTAAATCACCCCAAAGTGATAATAAGTTTTAGTTTTTTTAGAAATTTAGTGATTGATGTACTTAAAAAAAACAAAACAATTATTTACTCAATTAGGAAATAAAAACAATACTGTATTTATGAATCAGATATTGATATTTAGCAATATAAAAACTCTCATCGGCTTACATTCTTTATATAAGTAAACTATACAAGCACTATCAGCAAAATGTATTTAGAAGCATTAAAACACTAAATGACCCAATGTAGAGTGTTTGTTTCTTCCTAGACGTAAACATGTGGGCAGCATATTAATGTTGTCAAGTATGGGTGGTGAACAATCTGTTCGACAAATGAAACATCTTTGAGAAAATTGCAGTTACACAATTTGGAAATTCACAGAAATGAATTAATTTATGATTAGTATATATGTGCATATTTTACTAATTTTTGTGAATAAGTCATTTCTAATTTTTGTTGGGGACTTTTTTTTGGCAATTGTGCAGTTACAGAAATTTGAACCATATGCTAATTTAACATTTAAAATAGCAATCGTTGGACAACATGGGAAGACATCTTTGTAATCTGTGACCTATTGTGATCTTTTCAGATGAATGTGTTTAAAATGGAAGGTCCTAAGCACACTTTAGATTCTATGGATTTCCATTCTGAAGTTCAAGTCAAGTCAATTTTATTTATGTAGCGCCAAATCACAACAAAGCAAGTGGTTCATTTCACTTCAGTTAACCCTTAATTTTCCCATTTGTCTTCTCTCTTAATCCCTGGTTGCCATTGGTGTTTGATGTACCCTCTAAATTTACCAGTGCATATAGTCAGGAAGTCCTACTTCATGTATGTAATGAAGTCACAGTACCTTGCAACAGAAAGCCAAAAGGTAATGACTAGCGAAGGAAAGGTTGTGTTTGCTGTATGAAGCCAATTGCAAGTCTTACAATCTGCCAGGCTGAAGCACTATATACATAACCAAAGAGTGCTGTATTTTGTGTTACTGGTGGTTAGCATTGAAGGACGGAGTGCCAGGAATATGAGTCACCCCTAAATTTACTGGTGCTACATGCTGCCACTATTACAACCACTTCACTGTTACAGGTGTGCAACTGGAGAAAACTGAACTGCACTTTGGGTTTTTAGATGTGAACAGTCATTGTTTTGTGTGGTATCATTGGTAAGTGACAATAATACAATTACTATTTTTGAAATATGATCTGCTATTTTGCACCAGGTCAGTTGAGTGTAGGCCTAGCTGCTTTGTTGCTTTAGTGTAAGAATAGAAGTAACATCAAAGAGGTCCAAATCAACAATTTACATTTGTGTTGAGGAGCCAGCTGTAGCACTACTTTTCACAGGTGTAACGTATTGTATCTGCACAGGCCACCCAATCAATGATGTTGACAGTGCTTCTCTGATGTTGCTAGTGGAGGAAGGGTATTTTTTATTTGTATCTAAAAAAAAAAAATGGGGGGGGGGGTCATTTCACAGAAACATGATGGCTTACAATAAGAATGAGATCTGCATTTGTCTTTTCCTATCTTTTCGAATGTTTAATGGGTTGTAATGGGGGGGGGGGTTTACTGAAAACCCTTATTATCACACCCTTTATAGCCTAAGGTATTTTGATTGAGATGCATTCAGATGCTTTCTTCATGCATTGAATGTGATTTTTCATCTAAAAATGATCGTCATCAGTTACTCAGGCTTTGTGAGTTCATGATTCATGATTTTTTTGTTTTATCTCATGTATGACTTCTCGCTGAATGGAGAAAACATACTACTTGCTGGAAGAGCAAAACTATACAACACATCTTTTTCCAATCTCTTTAACACATCATCCAGCACAATATGAATCTGCTTGTGCTAGCTAGCTAGCTAGCTGGCTAGCTTGTGGCTGGGACTGTTGGCATCCATGTATCCAGCAACAGTGTTGAGCAGATAACTGGATAAAGAGGACTTGGATCCTACTGGACATTGAGTTGGAGAGGTTTTAAGCAGATGTTTGATATAGTTTTGCTGTTACTCATTGGTCTCCAGTAGGTTCCAGCAACAAGTATGTGACTGCCATTTTCAGAATTTTTTTTTGAATATGAAAGAAGTCTTGCAAGGTGAAAAAAAAAAAAAAATTCATGAATTCAAAAGTTCCAACAGGGAGTAATTGATATACAAATCGTCAACTTTGTGTAACAAAAGAAATCCCATCCAGCATTACTGATATGACCAACAAAACTCCTTCCATACATGACCACATTTCAGTTGGGTAGGAGGATACAGTATGCTGGTTGGAACCTCGATGATGCAGTCATTCAGATACAGAGGTCCAACTCCCCGCATAGGCTCACTCTTAAGGATAAACACAGTGTGTACATGTTGGTTTCAAAAAGTTACTAAAATCTTCCTTTCACACTAATGTGATTTGATGTGCAGTTTACTTGCATAGAGTTTTTATTGCACATTGTAATGAAAGCAAAACTTGCAAAATAACCTTTGCAGAGAGAGTGGAAAGTACCACATCTTATGTGCACACGACAAGGTTCATAAACTGAAATCATTTGGGAAACGAAAGCCCTGTGTCTATGTCGGAACCAAGGTGTAGCTTGCTTGTTTGCTGATAAGTAGTGAACCAGATGAGGGCAGCTCAGTGTGAATGCATGTCAGTGTTAGTCTGGCTCATGATTTTAAAATAAGTATAGATATTTAGAAATTCACTCAAAATGAAAAATGCTTTGTCCATGGCAGAAATTGCTTTGAAATTGATGTCGACACTACCGATACATTTAAGTATTTAAGGCTTCGGTTAAATATTCACTATTTTGACTTCCCTGTATCACAATAATGGTGACAACTCTGTACCTAACTGATTTAGGCTACCACACTGCACCTGCAACCACCTGAGACGTGTACTTATTGCTCTATAGATCCTGAAGTCCACAGTCTTAACTATTTTTTGTCTGCTGATCATGAGATGTATAACTTACCTCAGCCACGTGATCCAGTTTTCAATAACTCAACAACTTCTGTGAGGTCACAGGGTGAGAGCAAGCAGGTGCACAGAGCCATGTAGAGTGTTCAGTTTGTAGCAGTCGTGAGGTTTCTTATCTGAGTTCTCCGTGTGCTTCCATGTCACCCCTACCATGTTGTACTCAGCTTCTGTAACAAAGTAGGAGCGTAGATGACTTACCACCTCAGATCACTATGTACATGATCATAGATAATCTTGAAACAAGTGCTTTTGAGCCATGTATTCTTCTTTGTCTGGGTTTGGTCATCACAAATGGATGTGGACATATCAGAAGTCTATGCTTGGCTTTTTTGACATCCTTACAGATCTAGAATACAAACTTTGAATACAAGACTATCTATGCAG
>NC_141325.1:21816540-21849040 GCF_037954235.1 Aulostomus chinensis
GTTTCTAAATGTAGGGGAATTGCCCCCTGAACATGTACATATACATTATTCATAAATTGAAATTACAAATCCGTTAATCGTTTTTGAGATAGTCGTTTAAAAAAAATAATCAAAATGCTGTATTGCAGAAATGCTCAGTTCTAGGACAGTGGTCCTCAAGAGGTTTATCCTCAGGATCAACCTCAGACTGTCAGTTGAGCATTTAGAAACACATTTCCCACTGTAAACAGCAAAACTGCACAAGAATAATAAGAACTTGCAAGGGTTCCACCATTGTCCATACTTTAAACATTAAATAGTCTCTGAATTAGTGATGCTGCATATTGGTGATGTCAGATAGACTCTCTAGACAATACTATGGGTTAAATGATTTACTGTGAATTTTTCAAGGGGTAGATGGCTTGGGGTAGCGTGGCTGTCTAACAACCGAAGGGTCGCTGGTTCGAGCCTCATTTCCTCTGGTGACCGTGTCAAAGTATCCTTGAGCAAGACGCTAAGCCCGTAAGTACTCCTGATGGCCCTGCGATGGACTGGTGACCCGTCCAGGGTGGACAACACCCCTTGCCCAATGTCAGCTGAGTTAGGCTCCAGTCCCCCCGTGACCCTTAACGGATAAGCAGTATAGAAAATGGATGGATGGATGTTAATAAGCAGTGTTAATATACATGTGCATGTGATGGCGAAAGAGACATAGTTTGTGCCTCAAGACAATATATGGCCTAGATTTATACTAAAGGCTCTTAAGATTATTTTTTTAGACTTGAAGCATGCCTCATTTATTTGTGTGTATGTCTGTGTGTGTATTTGAGGTAGAGAGAGAGAGAGAGAGAGACAACAGAAGACTTAGTTCATGTCTTTAATGAAGAGTTACTTATTTTTTTTCATCAAAAATAAAAAGAAATAACCATCATTTGGAGCAGTTCTTCTGATTAAGCTTCTTCCCACACCTGTGGGCGGGAACAAAGAGTATATTGACAGCATCTGTTCTCAGCAGCACAATCAGCACCATGGAGAGTGCTCAGTGAGAGTCAGCCCTCCAGACAATACTTAATCAATAAACCTTAGATAAATTTAATTAAACCATAGGTTTGGCAATTTGTGGATGTGGGCCCTTATGTGTATTTTTGCATGTTAAGTGGGATGGATTGTGTACATGTGTATATGTATGGTGTAGCTCCCCAAAACCCCTGACCTGCTCATCATTACGATGAATGTTCTTAGTATTTTGGTGCCAGGGGCAAGTTATTCAATGCTTCCTTTGTCTTGCAACAAGATCCACCACTAATCCCTGTTTTCATACACTCTACACGGACACTCTATAACTTTGTCTTTGAGAATTTATTCATTAAGAGAAAAGAAACGGTTCTCCCATAAAAATGTCCTGCAGCTCCATGCGGACAAGCTGAGCATGAGGAGACAGAAGGGATTGATGCTCCATCACTGGAAGGGGGGGGTATCAGAGGATTGTCAATGTTTTAGTTTAAAGAATGCTTAGTTTGTGGTGTCGTAATTTTTGTTTTGGTTTTTTTCAGCTTCATGAATTTGGTAGTGTAGTAATCTGTTAATATGGTCAAGAAATGGTTGATACTGAATTTGATGATCAGCAACCATGAGGCTTGTGACACTCAGTTGGACCCAGAGAGTGATTCCTCAATACCATATAATTAATTGACAAAGACATGAATTAGGAGATTTCTTCGTGGAACACAATTTAATTTTGTGGTTCAGAAAATGGGGGCATGGCTTGGAGGTTGTGTGGTGGTCGTCTAGTAAACGACTACGGTTGCTGGTTCGATCCCCACTTCCCTCGGGACCATGTCAAAGTATCCTTGAGTGAGATACCAAGCCCCTAATTGCTCCTGATGGCCCCCCTTCCAGTGTGTACCCTGCCTCTGGCCCAATGTCAGCTGGGATAGGCTCCAGCCCCCCTGCAACCATTAACGGATAAGTGGTAGACAATGGATAGATGATTCACAATTCTCCTCAGTGGACACACAAGAATGCTAACAAATCTTGACATAAATGTCCTGTTTTCTATCATTAAGCATTATAAACAAAGATAGCAATTATCAAAAGTTTCTCTGCAAACAGATAAACCCTGGAAATAGTGGATGGTGAAAGCACACAAGGATAAATCACTGTCATTCTGTTTAGAGATAATACGTGCTTTGTATGGGGCTTTACATTTCTTGTGGCAGTCAGCGCTGAATACTTGTTATATTTTCATCCTGTTGGTCTGAGGCCTTTTGAGTCTCTTTCAGTGGACAGTGGCAGCCTGCTGTCAGCTGCCTTCTCAGACAGACAGAAGATAAAATAAGTGGACATGTATTTGCAGACAAGGGAAAAAAGAGCCCTTTGGCCCTGACAAATAGCATCTGTATTTGTGCAGGAAGCTTCCTGCCAGCGTGTATTAACGAGCGGACAATCCTCAGACCTCTTCAGTGGGAATGTACTCAGGTTGGGCAAACACAGACTGACGGACTGAATCCATTTTGGCATGTAAATTTCTTCCTCTTCAAGTACTTGTGGTAGCCAAAAGCAAATAATACAGCTGAAAGCCTACGGTTATCAACCATTGAGTGGAACAGGGGCTGAAACACACAGAGAGGATATTTAGTGGCAGTGGAATGTGTTTGGGTTCTATGATGAGTACAAGATACATAAAACTTAGATGAGTTTTACATCCTGACAACTAGATTTATTTCTAAAATGACTGTATAGCAGCCATGTTTTTGTGTTATTTTTGTGGATTTATCACACCTCTTTTTGCCAAAATGTTTTTACTACATTGGTGAAAGTTACGTAAATTTTCCCCAGGACCTTGGACCTTTATCGACTTTAATACAATGTTTTTTTTTTTGGATATGTAAAAAGTCTGAATAGAGACTATTAGAAATGCATAAAATTTTCAGAAAGAAATGAACCAAGACAATCTTTGACAAACAGTTTATTAATGAAAGACTGCCATGACCAGGTTTTTCACTGCTCTCATTATCAGTATTGACACAACTACATTTCTGTGTTCTGTTGAACAGTTCATATTGAATGGACAAACAGATTATAGAGTGGCACGGTGGTGCAGTTGTTAGCACTGTCACCTCACAGCAAGAAGGTTCCAGATTTGAGCCCCGGCGCGAGCCAAAGGTCTTTCTGGAGTTAGCATGTTCTCCCTGTGCGTGCGTGGGTTCTCTCTGGTACTCCAGCTTCCTCCCACAGTCCAAAGACATCAAGAGGGGAAGAGGCTGATTGATACTCTAAACTGACTGTAGGTGTGACTGTGAGTGTGAATGGTTGTCTGTCTCTATGTTGGCCCTGTGATGGACTGGTGACCTGTCCAGGGTGTACTCAACCTCTCGCCCAGAAGCAGCTGGGATAGGCTCCAGCCCCCCCCCCACACACACACACAATCCTTAACAGGATAAGCAGTAGACAATAGATGGATGGATAGACGATTCACAATGCTCCCCAGTGGATACACAAGAACACCAACAAATCTTGACATAAACCCCCCACAGGATAAGGGGTAAAAAATGGATAGATGGATGGATGGAAACAGACTGTAAGATTTAAGTGATGATCCACAATAGTTTTTTTTCCTTTTGCTACTGGTCATCTTATATGATATATCTGGTGGCCCACAGCCCACCATTTAGTTTAAATTTTGGCCCTCCAAGGAAAAAAGGTTTGGTGCCCCCTAGCCTAGAGTATGTGCCATCTTCTGCCTGTGTTCTGCCTTTTTTTTTTAAATTGGTTAAGATTTGAACATCCTCTTCGGTGATCCAGGCTTAAAATGATATGAAGTGTCAACTAAGCATTTGGCAGACAAACAAAAATCAGATACTGTGTAAACTAAGTTTGAAAAATCTTAAGAATTCTTTTCATCCATTTTGCCAAGTCAATTGTTGTCAATTTGGCCTTTACGTCAGAGGTTTGCCAGGTTTTCCCTTTTCTTTTGCTTCTGTGTGTTTAGGTGCTGAGATTTCTGTCTAACTGTGTTAGCACAGTGACAGTAGTGACCAGGCAACGTGACCTCTGTTTGCCTGGTTGCATGCTAATAGATGCTCTACCTGTCTGAGCACTTAGTGGGGGGAGGACATTGAGTGAAAGAGATAACATAATAGATGGTGATGGGGGAGGGGAGAATGCAGATGCGTGTAGTAAACATAGTTTGTTGTTATGTAATAATTGTGTAACTTTTATTTGTAGGTTATTTTTCTCAAATCCAATTTAACAATAAATTGTTAAAAAAATGATATGAATAGACTGATAGTGGATTGTTAGAGTTTGTCATTATACTAATAGTCTGGATCAAGACAAAGCCCCCATCCCACCCAATAATGTGAAAACATGTACAGCAGCACCAATAACATCACCATTCTGTATCTCGTTATTGTTACAACCAGGGAGTGTTAAAATGCCCCATTGTGTGTTCTGTCCCTGGCACGACCTACATATAGTTTGTGGTCAATCAGCCTTCACAAAGAAATGTAGTCTGTAGCCCTGTTGAGAATAAACACAGCAGCCTGTGACTGCAGTGTTGAATCATGCCAATATTGTACAAAAACTGAAATCAAGTAAAGCTTGAAACACATCATAAGCGTACATCTTTAGAAAGCAACTGAACATAAAACTAAAATAACTGAACAAACAAACAAAATAATGTAATATGTCCAGATTTATATAAACTGATCATCCATCTAATGACCACTCATGGGTGGAGTGTGAAATTGATGATCTTATAACAACTATAACTGTCAGTGGGTGTGATACATGGCAAGGGCTCTCTCTAGGTTATGCTTGGCCAAGTGCAAACATCATTGCTAATTTCAAGCTGGCGCCAATGACATTTTCAAGCTAAGCGCCCTTGCCCTTGAACTAGCAAATTAACTTATGCTCTGCCTACGCAGGTGTTAAAGTATGTTAATAAGGCATGGTCTGGTGCAACAATGGCGTATTGCTATTAGGGCTGCAACTAACGACTATTTTAATAGTTGGCTAGTCACCGACTATTGATCCGATTAGTCGACTAATCGGATAATTATTCATTTTTTCTCAAATTTAGCATGAAGTTGTTTTAATTATGTGGCAAATGATAATAAACACAAGAAAGATGGGTACAATGAAAAATACATCTTTTATTGAACATACTGCAGATTCGTACAAAAATTAAATAAAAATGTCCTATCTAAAACCAATGAGGCACAGTGTTCGGACTGCATGCATTTAATTTAAAATACGTTTGTCAGGCACAGTCTGGCATAACGCTCAAGCTCTCTTTTATAGCGAAAATACGCTTATAAAATGTACAATGTATGTCATAAAAACCATCTTGGCTTGAATGTTACTTGAATCTCACGAGGCGAGTCAGACTCTGTTTCGTTCAACTGCCCGATGTGCTTTCTCTTTAAATGTTCGTGCATCACCGAGGTACTGCCATGATACGCAAGGTCTGCTTTGCAAATGTATGTTACCGCTCAGAGACAGAGACGCTATTGTGCATGAGCGACTCTCGGCAGAGATTATAATGAAGTGAGATGCCTCACTCTGTTGGAAAAACGCGTCTGGCGACAATAGTCGGGTCGACTATTTCTATTATCGTTTTTTGGCGACAACGTTGACTAATCGTTTCAGCCCTAATTGCTATTAAAGGATGCAAGAAAACAGTTGTGCCATAGAACAAGAAGGGGCTGGTCTGAAGTTAATGGTGTTAAGTGTGAAATGTTTTTTAGAGGGTGCCTCAGTGAGATGAGCAGATGGGCAGCTTTACAATGTGGTTCTATTGGTACCTGACAATGTGGAAAAATTGGCAGCCACCTCCTCCCAGGCCTGCTTCACTTCCGCTGGCTTCAGTGAATGCCTGCTGCTCCATTATTTAAGCATAAGAAATGCACACACCATCACCTGGCACACCAGGAGGTCCCTTTCCAGATGAGCGACATTAACTTCCCCCAAGTTGGAATGCATCTGTCTCTGAAATCACAACACGCTAAGACCTGGCACAACCTGGGCTTTAAAAGGAATGACACAGAGCACGCTGGTTAGTTTGGCTAATGTCACAACCAAAACAGCCCTCTGAGTAATTAGATGTTTAATGACTGACTCTTTGCACGATGTGCTGTGGTTTGCGCTCTGACTATGTACCGTATAAATTCCAAAATCAGGGTGAACTCACCCTGACCATAGAGCGTGCACGTATTGCAAACCACCTGGTGCCATAGAATGCTTTAGTAGGACTGTTTTCTGTCGTGGTTCAGTAATATTAGTCTTTAAATAGCACTGAAACAGCAAAACACATAACATGGTTAAGCTAGAGATGTTTTAAATGCAATTGTAAGAAGAAACCTTGTCATTCATATTTTGTGAGGTTGGTTTGTGTGTTAAAGTTGGGTTATAATAATGTGTCTCCAAGAGTGGTGAGCGTTTAAATAAATTTGTTTACCCTAGGTACTGTAGCAGGCGAAATACATCTCTGGGTACAAAAATATTAGTACATCTTTATCAGAAAATTACAATATTAATGCAAAGCAATCTTCTGATTATGTGAAAGAGAACAGTGCAGTATGGGTTTTGAAATGCCAATCAACAGGCCCCACCCTCAATTATTCCTAAATATCATTTAACTAGATGAATTATGCAAGATGTCTGTTTTTGTAAGGCTACTGAAAGAGACCATCAACTGTAGAGACCAAACGGATTTTGGTGGAGGCTGTCAACTTGTAAAGCTGCTTTTTAATATGCAGGTCGAAAGATCAATTTACTTTTACAGCCCACCTCAAGTGGCCACCTGTAGAACTGCAGGTCTTGGCACTTGATGCGTTGGCGTCACTTTTCGGCCCAGAGGTTGTGCTTAGCAAAGTAATTGAAGCTCTCAAAAGTTGCTTTTTGACCGGTACTATTTAATAAAAGTTTTATTCTCACTGGTCAAACAATAATCCAGCCTAGTGACGCTGATTAGTGGAATTGTTCTCTGTAGATATCTGTAAAATTGGTCAACTTCTCTACTGACTTCTGATATCTGGTTTTGAGTCTGGTTAGCATTCATTTAACATATTTGAAATAAAATTGTAACTCATGAAAACTATATTCATATCGGTGATAACATTTCAAATCCATAGTTGCTTGTATAATGAGTAAGAATTTAATTTAATTCAGAAAAGTTATTTCCACCAGTCAAAATGGCATTTGAGTGTCATAAATACAAATCAGAATGTATGAGGAGACATGTCCTGTCTCATTCAGTCTCCGCCCAGGTTCTGACCCTATGCTGAGGTTGTCTTCCTCAGTTGTCTCCTGCTCCGTGAGGGCCATGTCCCCCATGTCCTACCTCATTCTGTCTTGGACCAAGTTCTGACCCCCATCCTGAGGTCATATTCCTCAGGTGTCTGATGGTCCACGGGGACCACAGCCCCTTATGTTCTCTCTGTAATTCAGTCTTTGCCTGGGTTCTAACTATCAGGCTGATGTTGGCTTTCTCTCCCGAGAGAGATTGTATGGATTCAGACTGTTGATTCCATGAGGCCTAACTCAGTAAACAGCTGTACTTCATTGATCCACATTGTCAAGTCAAGTCAAGTCAATTTTATTTATATAGCGCCAAATCACAACAAAAGTTATCTCATGACACTTTACAGGTAGAGCAGGTCTAGCACCACACTCCTTCAATGAATTTACACCCAACAATTCTCCATGAGCAAGCACATCCTGCAACAGTGGGGATGAAAACCTTCCTTTTAACAGGCAGGAACGTTGAGCAGATCCAGGCTCAATGGGAACGGCCTTCTGCTTTGACTGGTTGGGGGGAAAGAGAGCAGGAGAGCGGGGCAGAGACAAAGACAGATAATGGATGAAGACAGATATACAGAAGGAAAGAGAGGGACAGAGATAAAAAGAGAGAGAAAGGGAAGAGACAGACGTGAGAAGTCGGGGCTACGGTTTGCAGCTTGAGCCTCTTCAGGTCTGCAGCCTCCTCCAGCAGCACCCGTGACCTGGGATGCGGGGAGCCCAAAGGCTTCGGAAAAGAAGACGAGTTAGTAACACATATGAGTAGGATTTGTATATAACACATATAGAAGGACAGAGAGGAAAGAGAGGAGGAGAGAGAAGCCCAGTGCACCATAGGAGATCCCCCAGCAGCCTAAGCCTATAGCAGCATATCTAAGGGCCAGCCTAAGCAGCCCTAACAATAAGCCTGATCAAAAAGGAAGGTCTTAAGTCTGCTATTCAAGGTAGAGAGGGTGTCTGCATCCCGGACCGAAACTGGGATACGATTCCACAGGAGGAGAGCTTGATAGCCGAAGGCTCTGGCTCCCACTCTACTTTTAGAAACTCTAGAGACCACAAGTGACCCTGCATCCTGGGAGTGAAGCGTTCTAGCTAGATAATAGGGGACTATGAGCTCTGTCAGGTATGAAGGAGCCTGATTGTTGAGGACTTTGTATGTGAGAAGGAGAATTTTGAATTCTATTCTGAATTTGACAGGGAGCCAATGCAGAGAAGCCAGTACAGGAGAGACATGGTCTCTTCTACTAGTTCTTATCAACATGCAGGCAGCAGCATTTTGGACCAGCTGGAGAGTTTTTAGGGACTTATTGGTGCTGCCTGATAAGAGGGAATTGCAGTAATCCAGCAATGAAAGTGACAAAGGCATGGACTAGTTTTTCTTACACTCCATACCTCCCTGTTTAAATAAACAAAGTCTGTGAGTTTATGGCATGGTTCATCCATGCAATTAACACTTCTACCGTAGAATGGTTAAAGAAGGACTGTTTAAAATATTCGCTAAATTAGCTAGGTGGAACCACTCCCACCTCTATAACCCTTTTGTTACAAACAACTGACATTGCTAATCATTTCTCTGTATAAATACCCTGCTTCTTTCATTCATTAAGCACATTACATGGTGTTTCAGAAGATGAAGAAATTCTTTTTATTGTCATTGTACAAACTACAAAATAAACTGGGAATGAGAGCTTGAGAGAGATTTTCTGTACCTGCTGCAGGGAACAAGACTGATCTTCAGCTGATATTCAAAACAGAGTGACTATGAATGAGTTCACAACCAAGGTGAAATTCATTGAGTCTGGGCTGTCTGTGTGCAAATATTTGATATATTTGTGATTTTATATTAAATGTTTAAACTATGTGTTGGTGCTACTCTCAGCCATGGACCTGCACCATGTTAAATTAACCCAGCTTTTCCACACGTTTGTGTACATGTTTGCATGAGATTACCAAGTGTCAACATGGAGTGGTCAAGAGATGTATATTTCATCCATTACCCTTCACTAATATGATGAATATACATCCATAATACACAGTTACTGAAGCCAAAGCCAGGCAGGAGTGTTGGCAACAAATAGCCAACTGAGTGAACTTTATTCAATTCTGAGTCAATTTATGATCTTTTCATTATGGAACGAGTAGATCTAATGATAATCCCCTTTGATTGACATTCAATGAATAAGTAGCATGGATCATGGTGTATAAATCAATCAACTGCAGCTGGGTCTTAATCAAAGGTCTTAATGCATCAGTGTGCCAGTGTCTTAATACATCATTGTGGGACAGTGAGAGTCTGACAGTGATTTGGCTCATTGGCCATGTATGCTTCCACAAACTGGCATATGTAAAATAAAATACTTTCCTCACTAGAGGATCAGTATCATTCATAGAGCTGCTCATCAGGAAGTCTGCAGGGGTTTCATCTGTCAAACTCCAGGGAGACCCTCCCACAAATGGGCATCAAACTATAAATGGGATGAATGGTGACAGAATAGTCAATGCATCCTGATTGGTAAGTAGGAAGATGTTGTTTATGTTTTGATCTGTAATGTCAACTCCTACCCTGCTTTGGTGCAGATTAGGTGAGTAGCAATGCATGTTACTGTGGTTATATACTCTACTCAGTAAAGTAAGTAAACCACCTTCATAGTACAGGAGGTCCCAGGTTGATCCTGCTTTATAGTACACACCCCAGATCATCATTTTATTATCAGCATCAAATATGTTGAATTCATGACATTTTTCGCCCCTGCATGACTTTTTCATGAAGACAGAATTCAGAAAATGCTAGCCTCATACTTGTTGCTTGAAGTTACCAGAGACTAAAGATTAACTATAAATGAATAATGATACAAACTATTTGTTTAAAAAATCCTAAACATCACTCAATATAATCCGGGACTTTGTTATTTAGTAGTATGCTCAATATTCCACAAATATGATTTGACCTACAGGAACTACAATAGTTCGGGCTCCACACACACTATGCTTGAGTGTAATCAGGACTCTCAGCATACTGTGTATACATTCAGGATTATTGTTAAATACATCTTTGAGCTCAGTAGGTCAAATTCATTGAATCATTGTGAGCCCATTGTGCCTGTTCTGTAAACATTTCATTTCTGCCATATACGTATGTTTGGCTTTCCATTCCATTGAGTGAGAAAAAAATAACAGCTGAGAAAAATTAGTGTTCCAATCAATGAGATGTGCACCTCTCCCTGGTCTTAGTGGCAACTACAGTTAGTGATGGATGTGCTCTATTATGACAGCAATGTGGCCCCTCATACATGATAGAGCTGGTGTTTGTTTGTCATAAGAGTTGAATTCTGGTCAAATGGTAAGGTCAGGTGGTGACTCAGAGCCTGTTTGAGGTCTTTGTCAGTAAGACATCCTGGTCTGTGAGAGGTTGTTGTCTGCAAAGAGACTGTGTGTTTGTGTCCATTCTTTCTATTCTTCCCAAAATGATTACCCATAATACAGGAAACTTGTTGAAGCAGGGATTTGTGATTTCATATGTGTATATTAAGAAGTATCTGTGAATCCAAGTTGATTCACTGTGACATTACAGACCAGCTGAACCTGAAAGTCAGAGGGGAGCCAGATGTGGGGATACAGAGAGCTGAAGAGATGAAGGAAATGTAAGAGGAGACAAGGAGAACAGAGTGGAACGTAAGAGAATATCCATAATTATCCAACAGTCTTTTAACAGTGGTGTGTATTTAAGTAGGCTTTGATTCTTTTAGTGCATATTCATTCCTGTTTTTATATGTTGTTATAGTTGTTTATGATACTTATGTTTAGTTCTGTTCTGTCCAGCAGCTGCAGTTTGTCAATAGGGGGCACTAGGGTGCTACGCTAATAAAAACAAAACAAAAACAAAAAAAACAGGAAAAAATAAACACAAGAAAGTTTAATGATACAAAAATAATTATGGCATTAAAGCTGTTTACTTATACTGTGTGTCTGGCTGAGGATTTTTTCAACCTTCATTAAGTATTGGTTTTATTTGATATGTATTTTTGTTTGAATACATATGTTTCAAGGGCAATCAATGCCAGTCAAATAAGTGTTTATGTCTGCTCTTCAACTTTTGGCTTGTAACAAACTTCATGCTGGTCTCTAATTGGTCACTTAAGATTCTCATCCGGACGCAGAGAGCTGCGTCCCTGGCGAATCACCATTTTAATATTAATCTTCATCCAATTGAATTTGATCTCACGAGTCACAGCACCTGTCAATCGTGGACGTAGTCGGCTCAGGGAGAGAAGAGGCAACGGCAGCTTCAGCTGAAATAGCGGGAATGAGAGAAAATTTTGTAATATCCTTACAGAAAGATCCTTTCACGGGGTGTCCGTTTGAGGCCCGCAATTTGTAAAACATGTAGGGAAAATATAAATGGGGGGGGGGGGGGCACAATGAGCAACAAATCTTAAACCTTATACACTTAAAACTCTGTCACCCCAATGGGTCTGCCAAGTTGAGGATGCTAACTAGAGAAAAATGGCTAAGGCTAGTAGGCAGAGCTCAGAGCTGCTGCTGCAACAGTGCCAATCTCCCCACTGAGGGATGAATAAAGGTTTATCTTATCTTATCTCTTAGCCAAGAACTAGCCTGCAGCCTCTACCATCTTTCATTGACTGCTGTATTCAGCTGGTTTTGTTTGATAAGTAAAATAGGTGTCAGACACAACTGTATATTTAGAAACTCTTTTCCTTAGGAGAGAACTTTTTTTTAGTTATTTTAGAGTTGTTTAAGTAAGATAAGATCCAGGACCTTAGTGCAATTTCAAGGAAAGTGTAAGACTATTTTCTGTAATTATGAATATAAAAGTCTGCACTGAAGAAAAGATGATTTTAATGTTTTTATATTCTCTCAAGAATAGTTCTTACAACATCACATTTGTGGATATACATTTTGTCTCTTATTGTCAAGAGACATGTTAAATTTAATACCAAGCCTCTCTCAATTTATTAAGAACAGAGCTGGAGTGTGGAAGCAGTTAGCCTAGCTGTGCATTAAGATTCAATGCATAGCGAAATATCCAGTTCCAGCTGTTAGTTGCATCCCGTTCTGGTCATTATCCCCTCTTTTCCAGCTTGTGACATGAGCCCATAAGAGCCAGGTGAAACTGCACATCTGCATATTTCCGTTTAAGTGGCATGTTTGAGAAATGGTTTTCTGTTGTGGGAACAACGTGTGTCTTGTTAGTTTGTTTAAAAATATTTCAGAAACTCAATGTTGAACCTTGAGGATGGAGTTTGTCCATTAACACCTTTACAGTAATTGTCAAAGCAGGGTTCCCATGCATCCTGGAAAACCTGGAAAATGATTGACCAATTTTCCAGTCATGGAAAACATATGGAATATGAAGAAAAAGGACAAATGTCCTGGAAACGTTTAATATTTCCCGGAAAATTATTTATCCTCCCCCTGCCTTGTGAGCGAATGCAAATGGGTTAAAAGTTGTGCGCATGCATGTCTGTGGTCACCTGTTTCTGGGCTCAGCGCTTCTCTGCGTCTAGCCAGCGCAGCGCCCCACGTGACGCTACCAGCCAATCAAATTTGCATTTCCGCTTAGCTCGGTTAAGCAACCCAGTGTTTTCAGTTTAGCGACTTTTTAGACGCCGTTAAGTATTTAGTGCCTAGAGACAAAACTAGCGAATCGAACTTGAAAAGTGTCGGTCGTAGTGGTCCGTGAGTGTGCCTCCTCTCTGCTCTAAATTATAGCCATAGACTGCACATCAAACGTATGAGTAATAAACATGGAAACAATCTGGGAAAATGCAAGTTACAACTGTAGAAAAGAACCCTTCCAAAGTATGAAGGGGACAGAGAAGTGCTGAAAATGTCCTGGAAAATAATTTCAGGGAAAGAGTGGTTGGAGAAACACTGCACCCCAGAGACCTCAGCTCCTCATCTGCTTTCCCATAGAGAGCAATTAACCAACGGTTTCCATGACAACTAGCAAGCCTGTCACCACCTGTACTCCAACTGGGGGGGGGGGGGGGGGGGGGGGGGCAATTATAAGATCTGGCAGCTCTCATACAATGCAATTACTGATTACAACACAGGAACACTTGCTCTTCAGTTAAATACCAATTACCACATGATGGTGCTGTGTCATTGTTAGGGCAACAAATTCCATCATGAGATGTGAAAACATAAACCACCTAGTTTTGTGACTAGAGCTACGTCGTGTAACCTGCTGCATTATGCACTTGTACACATTAATATGTGGTTCATATTAACTGTAGATGTAATGCAGAGACAAGATTTGAAAATTTTTTTGTAAAAATCCTGCTTTTTGGGAAAGCTGTTTTAGGCTGATGCTGCTTGACCCAAAATATATGTTGGGCCCCACAATGCTACAATGATCCCACTTGGAAAATAGGTCAGGTGGAAATAAATACACGTACACACATGCACATGGTCGTGCACACACACACACACACACACACACACACACACACACACACACACACACCGAGTTTTTGGTGTTCAGTACTTTAAATGTCAACTTAGGTTGAAGAGATAAATGATCTGTTAACACTTGAGATATTGAATTCAAACCAGTATATTAATCCAAATCTCATACTTGCACATATTGTTTGCAAGTGACAGATCAAAAAATGACAGTGAAACTTAACTTTAAAATTGTGGCTGTGGAGATGAGTCCATACATCCTGGACATATCAGGAACGAGGTAAGTTTGGTATTACCATTGGGAAATAGTGATGAATATGTTTAAGGGAAAGAATGTGTGTGTTCTGACAACTGATCAGACCTGATCCTGATCCTTCATCCTCTTAAGCTTTTACTTGTGAAGAGGTCTGGCTGTATTGTGCAGCAATTTTACCAATGAGTTGGCAGAAAGGCTTTAAATTATGTGAGATGGGGTCACATTTCAGGGAGTTGCTTGTCGGGCTGCTCTGTAGCCCATAGCCTTGTGATATAGAAGTGTCAACCAGGCTTTAGTCCTCTGTTCATCCTCTTCATATGATGGTGGTGGACTTGGATTGTTTATCACTGCTGCAGCTAATGTTACTTTTTAATAATAAATGCTTAGGTCTGTGCATATGCGTAATTTATTATTTCTTTGATTTAAACTCTACTCCTAACACTCTCAGTTTGAGACTGTGTAAACCCTCAAATGGCTTATAAAACATCCAGTGGGCTGCAGGTGGCAGGTCATGGTTTCTTTTCATTTCTGGTGCTTGCAACCTTTTTCACCCACCTGGCATTTGAATTATTGATCAAGTTTGCTCCAGTCAGTTGACTGAACTCACTGTGTTGTGTGGAAGAATTTGCCTCCTGATCCACTCACATAGACTGATGAAAAGTATGTAAAAATTTGAATGAAGGCAGAGACATACTGAATGCAGATGCTTCACAGTTTCCATCAATTATGATCTATGGCTTGAATAAAAAGCTGAGCATATCTAAGAGACAAGAATTCACTGTCTAGGCTTTAGATCTATGGGAAATCAGTAAATGGGGTCATTAACATCACTCATTTGATGGCAGTGTGGTTGTGTACTAGTGTGACCTATAAGGGGGAAAAAAGACACACAATAGATAAAGATGAATTCTCATCTGAGAATTTGGGGGTCTGAAAACCATCAGTACTGGTCTGCTGCTATTTGAGTCTGATAGGCATCCTTCACCCTTTTCCCCGGAGGCAAGTGAGCTGTTCCACTGTGTGAGGTATATTGTTTGCAAGGTATGGGTCCACTTATCCACTTAGCACTACTAGTCACTGCAAATTAATATAAAGGGTTCCCCTTTATCCCATGATGAGATATTTTCATCTTTATAAAGTTGATCTGGCCGGGATGATGAAGATGGCCAATCAGTAGGACCCAGGGTATCATTGAAAGCTTCGTTGATTATGGAACTGATGCAAAACATATGCAATGGCTTTCCCAGTAACCGGATCTCAACCCAGTTGGACTTCATGTTGGCAGGAGTTCTGCACCACCAAAACACCAACGGACGGAATACCTTTCAGAAGTGTGTGTTTAGAAAGTGGTGTTGGCCTTGTAGAAACTATCAAAGCACTTTGAAAATGTTGTGGCTCAACACCTTACTGAGAGACTTTATGTTTGTTTCCTCTTTAATTTGCCTGTACATACAGTATGACTGGACTAGGGACACTGACAAATGAGCAAGTGAAAATAACAAGCCTCAAACGTCAGCAAACAAACAAGCCTCAAACAAGACAGCAAACTGTAATGAGTTGTAACTTCAAACCACTTTTTGATTGATTATAGAGTATCGAGCTACAACAACAAGTATAATTATGATGAAAAATGATATGCTTCACTAGGATCATCTCTCTTTGTAGTCTGCTTTGTTTTCTTTATGCTGAGATCACACTACATGATTTTAGCCCTGATTTTCCACTCACCAACTTGTTTTTGAACTTGCAGGCAAAATCTCTGGATCGGAGGCAAACAGGCACTGGAGTGATTTGCTCAAGCTTTTCAAAGGCAGATCTTCTTCCAAACTTCCTGACTATTGAGCAGGCTAAATAACTGGATTTGTCAGGGATGAGCTCCAACCATGAGAACTGACTAGAGGATACAACAAGGCATGAGAACAAACCTGAGGGAGGGGTTGCCTGTCGCAATAGGAATTGTTGTTTCTGTGTGTTCTTTTGCAACATGGACCAGTGAGTTGTTCCTAGAGGACACTGTCTCTTTGGAACAGAGAGTTTAGAATTTAGTACTCTTTGAAAAGGGTTCTTTTCTCTCTGAGGTGGCACGGTGGTGCAGTGGTTAGCACTGTCGCCTCACAGCAAGAAGGTTCTGGGTTTCCAGACCCGGCTTGGGCACAGGATCTTTCTGTGTGGAGTTTGCATGTTCTCCCTGTCCCTGTGTGGGTTCTCTCTGGGTACTCTGGCTTCCTCCCACAGTCTAAGGACGTGCAAGAGTGGGCTAGGTTAATCGCATACTCTAAATTGACCAGAGGTGTGGCTGTGAGAGCGAAAGGTTGTCTGTCTACATGCGATGAACTGGCGACCCGTCCAGGGTGTACCCCGCCTCTCGCCTGAAGGCAACTGGGGCTCCAGTCCCCCCCCCCCCCCAACCCATAACAGGATAAGTGGTAGAAAACAGATGGATGTATATTGTGGTAAAATGCGATCCATGTGTATTTCAGTGTGATGCTATTCAGTGCATGACTCACAAACAAGAACAAGCATTGTTACTCCTATCTCATTTAACACATGTGATTCTAACTCTGGTCCATTTACTCTCTTGATTTGGTTTATTTGGGGGTATGTGTCAACTAGCTGTTAGCTGTGGAACATGAACCAAGGAGTTACCAAGAATTGCCAGTTCATTTTGAATAAAGCAAGATATCCCAGAAGACAACAATTGCCGGCAAAACCGCGTGATTCTGATCAATGAACGGGCTTTTGTTCATACATTTAGTTGCTTGACATTTTGCCTGTGGGAAACCATACTGATCTAAGAGGGAAAGGAACTGAGTCTGCCTACTCACCAAATGATTTGGACCAGAGCAAACAAACAATAGATTTGAAAATGCCCTTATATCCACTTTCAGTATGACGTCATGGCAGCTACATTTACCGCACTTTGACATCTGAACTCTTTGGTCCACTTTTAGCAAATCCTGGTGCAGTTCACCTGATTGTCCTGGAGCTCTGAGCTGGTGTGAAAGGTCATCTGGACTCTGGTTCACACCAAACAAGTGAACTCTGGTTGGTACTAAAATGGGGATCTTCTTTCGCTTCCAAGTGAACCCTGGTGCTGTTTATTTGAGGTGTTAAAGAAAAAAGACCATATACAGGAGGTGAATCTTAAAGCATTCATCTCGTGCTCTAACCTCACACACCTGTCTCTCTATTAGTTAATCCAATAAATAGAATAATTTTTTTGACCTTTTTTTCATTTCAAGATCATTATCAACAAAAGACTGAATTATAGCTCACGAATGCATTGGTCAAATTGGATGATCTGCACATCTAAAGAAAGCCAACAGAGTAGCAGTCCCCAAGTCCCCAAAAAATTAAGCACACAATGACTACTCATTGCACATTAGAAACTTTGGTCAATACAAACACCTGGAGACTGGCTCAAACATTATAAATATCACATGAATACTATAAACAATTTAGTTAGTCGATGTGAGGGTCTTCCTCAGTCGATGTGAGGGTCTAAGGGCAGAGGATGCCATGTAAAGCCCTTTGAGACAAACTGTTTGTGAAAACGGGCTCTACAAATAAAATTGCCTTGCCTTGCCTTGTCTTGCCTAACCCTGTAGAAAGGTTGTAAGTAGACAGTTTTGAAACCCCAAGTCATTTTTATCTGGACAACAGTAGAAATGAAATCTAGAGATACAATTGCTGGAGTTTTGGGAAGTTGCGTGGGCAACAAAATAAGTGTTGCACACGCAATGTGATTCTAGACATCCTAAGGAATCCTGGGAGTCTCTCTGTTCTGACCACATGACATTTGTTTGCAATGTTTGGTGAGCTTGACAAAATGACAGTATGAAAGCAAACTGGATCAAATTCAAAAGGCAGGTCCATTCCAATATCTGGGGCTGATCGTACTGTATCATACATGCATTACATAAATATACTGTACATGTGGATGTACATTAGATAGTGTCTAATGATTTGGAAAGTGAGAGTTTGTAAAAGATGTCTTCCATCTGACATTATTTTTCCCTGAATTAGTGAGGTGTCACTGTCAGTACAATTAGTGTAAATGAGACCACTGAGGCTGTGAGCAAACTGTAAGTTTACTGCTTGTGTCAGCACTTGTTCTTTCCATCACTGTCTAAAGGTCGCATCTGAATAATAAAAGATCCCATGTGAACTTTTCAAATCTCATAACACATTAGTTAGGCATGACTTAAGATTAGAGCTGTAGAGCCATCCATCTCTAAATTTCCGTCAAGCCTTATTTCAGTCTCCACCGCCGGTGTGGATTGGTAAGGGCCAACTGATGTACTTTCTTTATTGCTGATACTGAGTTAGCATAGCTGATACTTGGGTCAGATCTATAGATCTTTGCTTCGCTATTCCTCTTCTTCACGAATAGTGAATCACCCAGGAAATCTCGCCATGCGTTTTTCCTTCCTCAAATTTCTGTATTGTCCTCCAGTCCCTCCATTTTTTCCCTTATAGGCAATTCCTCTCCTTCGCACCTTCATCCTGCCAGTGCGGTGAATGTCTGGTCCCCTTCCGGTTCACGCAACTTGCGGGCAAATGAAAATATCCAAATGGGATGAAATGCCTTTTATCCATTTTTTCCATTTTTGTTTTGTGCACAAAATCAGAAATCGGAAAAAAAAAGCCATTTTTGTTTTTTTGATTTTGGGAAAGAATATTGAGAAAACAAGTTATTAAATTTTTTTTGTCTGTTTTATTTTGAAAAACGACTGAACAAATGATACACGGATTTTTATCAGAGTGATTTACAATTTGACATCTTCATTTGGATTGTGCTTCAATTTTTTACATTGATTATTAGATTAATTCAGGTTTATTATTAAAAGATTGTTGTTGTTGATTGCAGGAAAAGCTTTGGACTTTCTTAACAGATTTGCAAACATGCAACTGAGGTTACATGTGTAAGAGCAAAAGGTCATTGTAAGTTTGGAACAGTAATCTAATCATCTCAAACATAAAGGCGATAGATTTCCTATATTGTTTGTTCTGGTGTTGTCACAGCTAGTTTATCATGTCAGAATGTGTTGACAAACAATTAACAATGCAGTTGAAAATGTCTGTAAAGTGAGAGGTGAAGGACATCGACAGGTTTTAACTGAGCCTAGGGAAATCTGGGTTACAGCTGAATCGCCACCATCCCTTTGACCAACTAAGTTGTACTGAATGTGAAAGTGTGTGTGCGGTGTATGAATGTGGTGTGTGGAGTGTAACGTTTGTTGGTCACAGAACAAAGAGAATCGACTTCAAACAAAGACAGAATATTCATGTGTCTCTACCTTGCTATGATGCAAGATTAGAGTGTAGACAGGTTCTTTCCACTCATCTCCATACAGAGGTTGTAATTAGACACTGTTTTCTCCTCTTCCTCTTTCAGGTTGGACCCATGCTGATTTGAACCTCTCACCTGAATGTACTGGAAGTAGCCTCCACACACCAGCTGTTACAGGAAATAAGACTAGAGCCAACACACACCTGAACCAAGCGGGTGAGTTAATATGTTTAACCTCATGTGATTAATAAAAAATACTTTTGTTGGTATACTGGTATTACGTTTCTGTAACAGATTAATGGCACAAAAATCATGCTGGGGAAACAATTCTTGAGATGAATATAAACTCTTGTTTTTGTGGGATACAAAGAACTAACAGAAATGAGAAGGCATGTTATGGATCCAATACCAGCCTTTTACCAGAACTTTGGCATATCGCAGGTGGAAAATATAAACAAGTGATGAAGAGGAGATCAGAGCTCGTGTGCGCGTTAACTGTGGCTGAGGGTCTAAATCAGAAATACACTGGTAAAAGTAAGATTTCTTTACTTGTTTCCATAAAGGAAGAGGGGGAGAATGACCTACATTTGAGAGAGCAGGAAAATTAAAAAAATATATTGTCTTTGGCTGGCCTTTTCCTCCTAGACATAAAATGAATGTGAAATTTGGATCGTTTTCTCCAACTTGTTAAATTCAGCTATTGAGAGACATCCTTACTCGAGTCTCATTTTCATCCTAATTTAAAATCTTAACACGGTAGATTTTCTCTTTCACTGCGCTGGTTTGGTTAGTCTGAAATAATCGGCTCTTGATAACTGCAACATCCAAGAGAAAAATTGAATAGCTTATAAATGAGTCAGCCCAGAAAAAGAAATGTGTCCCAGTGATGAATTAGAGACTCAGAAACCTCTGAGAGTCCTAAAAGCGCAGCTGTTTTCAATTGAGTGTTCTCATACTGGACAGGATCATTTATCTTTGATTATTTATTCCTTCGCTTCAGGGTCAGGGGAGGCTCAAAGATATACTGTAAATAAAAAACACATGAAATAAGAGTGAAATATTTTAACCCTTGTGGAAGAATGATACATGATACACATTCTCCTCCAGGACAATATATTTGTACCACTGTCATGTCTAACCAGTTTCAAGGACACTGGTGACAAGTTAAACATCACATACTACAAACTGGCTTTGTGCAGCCTAACATAAAGAGAATAGGAGATGTTATGTTTTCATAACGGGGAGAAATGCTGATAACAGCTTGTGAAAACCAAATTCATCTAAAACAAGAAATTAAAAAACATAATAGGGTCTTCGCCCCGGAGTACCTCCGGGCTCAGGCCCTAATAAACCCATCAACAACAACAACAAAAAACCACACACACAACAAAATTGTATTCTTGCACCGGTGCTACTTAAGATGATACTAAATCTTAGTACTCAAGAAATGACATTATAGATTAAAGCTGAGACAGCACAGATACCAACAGTATATGTCTTATTGATCTATGTCCAATGGTCACCAAAAACGAAACCGAACACTATGAAGTCTACATTTTTTATAGTATTCATGTGATATTTGTAATGTTTGAGCCAGTCTCCAGGTGTTTGTATTGACCAAAGTTTCTAATGTGCAATGAGTAGTCATTGTGTGCTTAATTTTTTGGGGACTTGGGGACTGCTACCCTGTTGGCTTTCTTTAGATGTGCAGATCATCCAATTTGACCAATGCATTCGTGAGCTATAATTCAGTCTTTTGTTGATAATGATCTTGAAATGAAAAAAAGGTCCAAAAAATTATTTTATTTATTGGATTAACTAATAGAGAGACAGGTGTGTGAAATGCAGCCAGTTACTCCATCTGATACCTGATTAAGGTCAAAGAGAACATACTGAACCAAAATGGATCAAACTATTCTTAAATTGCTCTGGTTCACTGGATCATCGTCTTGTGCAGGTCAGATATTTGTCTTCTGCTCCCTATATAAATTTGGCTACTATCCCATTATATCAAGGTGGTTTCCACTTTGACCAGTTTTATTTTTGTTGTTTGAGCTGCATTTATTTTGAAACTCTAGCATCTTTATTGATATTTCTACAGGCTCATGTGTTACCTTTATTTTGATTTAGCCCCTGCAGTTGTGATATAAGGGGCGGCATGGGTCAGAGTTTGAGTGACCGTCTAGCAACCGAAGGGTCACTGGTTCAATCCTCACTTCCCCGGTGATCATGTCAAAGTATCCTTGAGCAAGATACTGTGCCCCTAATTGTTCTTGATGGCCCTGCGATGGATTTTTGACCCTTCTAGGGTGAACCCCACCTCTCGCCCAATGTCAGCTGGGTTAGGCTCCAACTCCCCCGTGACCCTTAATGGATAAGCAGTATAAAAAAAATGGATGGATAGTTGTGATGTACTCTATTCATGAAATAGACCCTCATTATCTCAAGGTAATGGTAAAACAAAAATACCATTAATGTTGATATTCTCTCAATAGCTGTGGAAAAATAGTTTAATATTTTAGAGGGTGGTCAATGTGGTAGTGACCAGAGACCATGCTAATGAAAATGTCTTATGTTCCAATTTAGAAGTTGTCTTGATGAAAAATGTACCTTTAATCTTATTGGATATGGTACCTTGTCCTTGTCTACATCGGGCATCTGAACACACAAAATGTATTTTAAATACACACAGAAGCCAAAGAAGACATGAGGCTGGGCCGTGTTGTTGACACAGTGAGCTAACTGTTTGAGGGAAAACTGAATCATAACTTTATTCTTAACTCAAAAACATGATACACACATTGATATCATCCTGTGGTGCTTACTCTTCCTGTGGATATCTGCCAGAAAATCTGAAACATTCTCAAGTCTGTTTTCCTCAAAGTCAACCTGTTATGGTCATCTCTGCATGGCTGCAGTGCAAACAGACTAATTGCTATTTTAGCAGACTTTGAGTGGGGCCAGATTTCTCAGAATAGCAAATTATTTTTTTCACTAAAGAGGAATATGACACTGAGCAAATTAAAAGTACCAGCAGCTCCTCCCATATAAAAATCAAAACAGAAAATTCACATAACGTGTAACACGAAAGGAGCTTAACTCAGTTTTTATTCAAGTATAGTAAAGTCCTCTGATAAACTTGCTGTCCTTGCTCAGGAGAGGATTACATTTTCCACATTAAACTACACTTGATTCTGTCTAGTTAGTATGATACTATAAACACTGCTCATAATTATTTTTAGCCAAGACCTGTGTGTAGATGCACTTACAGCAAGCTTTTACCATTACCTGTTTCATAAGAACCCATGCCAAAGTTTTACTGTTCACTGATAATCTGTCTTTTCTGTCTATCATTGTCAGTCTTATCCCAACAGTCTTTGTCCTGACTTTGGAGAGGCTACTATTGATGATGGACTTTTAAAACGGTGTCTAATTTTACTGGACCATCTAGACAGCCATGAACCCCCAGGAGACAGACCTTAGCAAGGAAACGAGGGAGGAGGCTGACGCTTTGCCTCGCCATCGTCACAACAATCACAACAGCCGTTCTCGCATCCACAACAACCAAGAAAAGCGCTACAGACGCTGTGAGGCGCTGTCTGAAGGAAGTACTGGCAGTAGAGCTAGGGGGCCATCACAACGCAGGCCACAGGAGGAGCAAGATATGGAGATGCAACACCCAGGTGTCGCTCTACAACCCCAACAGCTTCATCCTATTCCCCGACCAGCAGTGACACGTTACCGCAGACAAGGTGACAGTGAAGCCCGGATCAGAGCCCAGCAGCAGAGGCACCGACAGAGGCAGCAGAGAGAGGCAGAGAGAGCGCAACTCTTAGCACAACAACAGGAGAAGCAACAACGCACAGAGATGACCCATGAAGATGAACGAGAGAGGGATGATTCCGTACTGGCTCGCTCTGCAAGCACTGAGAGTGGCTTCCACACCCACACAGACCGTGCTGAGGGGGATGATGCCCTGGTGATGATGTCTCTGGAGCCTGAGGGGCAACCAGAAGTTGAGGATGAGGCAGGTAACTATGGAGTTCAGCTACGACCTGAAGCGGAAGGCTACACTGAGAGTGCTGAGGCCGAACAACAACTTCTCCATCCACATCCTAACTATCCTCCACAGTCCTCATCCCTGTCATGTGAATCTTTACCTGATATCCAAAATCCCCAGAGACAAGAGGAACCCAATACAATGCTGAACCCTGGCTACTCTAACTACGTCTATACTCAGCCAATCAGCCACTCTGGAGTAAGAGCCGATGTCACAGCTGGTCAGAGCTTGGAGAATTTAGATGCTGGCATTGGAGATGAAGCATACTCTGAGCCATATGACATTTACTCACTCTCTGAGCATGTTTATGAGGAAATCTGTGTTGCTCCTGCACCAGTTTCTTCTACTACAGACAGGGCTGAGGACAGAGAGTCCTTACAACAGAGGAGAGCTGGCTTCCATCTGTTGGAGGGTCGTGCAGGAGGTGGTGACTACCAGCAGCAAGAAGCAGTGGGCTCCCGTCTGCGCCACTATGATGAGCGCTCAGATGGTGAGTCAGACAGCCCAGAGAAGGAGGCAGAATTCGCCCCGTATCCACGTGCTGACAGCTGTGACCAGGAGGAGGACATTGACAGCATTGTGGCTGAGGTAAAGGAAAGCCTAAGCTCCCAGAGTCTTCAGTGTGCTGCAGAAGACCCCATCGATGAGGAAGGTGAAATACTGCAGGAAGAAGAATCCCAACCTGAATACCAATCAGACTCTGACAAAAACCTCAAAGCTGCCAACCAAGAGAAGCCAGCTAGGAAACAGGCTTTTAGTCCATCAGAGGAGTCTGTGGCTGTGAGAAACAGTCAGGAGAAGCGGGACGCCATATCGCTGGCCATCAAGGACATTAGGGAGGCCATAGAGGAAGTGAAGACCCGAACAGTGAGATCTCCTTACACTCCTGATGAACCAAAGGAACCCATTTGGGTTATGAGGCAGGACCTCAGCCCCACTGCAGAGTGTGACCTGCAACCATCACTGGGGGGTGACGTAAGTGCAGAAACTCTGTTATTGTTTTGTTTGTATTGAGTACTATGACTGCTCCAGCTATCAGTTGGACAGTTTTACTAAAAAACAATTGTAATAACACATCTCATTCACCACTTGACTTCACACTCACATTCACAGACTGACATGGGGAAAGCTACCATACAAGGCACTATCCAATCCATTGAGAGTAAGTCATTGTTCAGTGTTTTTGATCAAAGGCAAACACATACACAAAGATTTAGAGATGGAACTGCCACACAAGGGACTACTGTTCTGCTTCTTAAACTGCAACTCCCCTGTTTTAAAAAGGTCAAGTTATCCAAATGTTTTTGCATGGAGTATGTCATCACAATGGTAAGACACATCTTTTAGTGTGCCTTTACCTGTGTGCCATGGAAGAGTTCTGTCAAAGCTTAACTTCATAGGATTTGTATCGAAAATAGCATCTCGTTGATATAGGCACTTATTGACCGCCAATGGTTAAATTAAAAAAATAAGACCACTCAAACCAAGAAACCACCCTTCACAAACCAGAGGTGCATTACTTGCATGTCTTTTCTACTGACATCTAGAAATCATCTCAGTAGTAAAAGCGGCTTAATGTCACGCTGAGCAGATACTGTTGAGGGCTGATAGAGACATGGTGTGAAACACACAATAACGTTTTTATTGAGATACTGTCACCAAACAAATGGTGCTCATGGCATGTGTTCATGTTATCCAGAGTGATGAGACCTTTAAAAAAAAAAAAAAGACATCTTTCAGTCCACAGTTTAAGGTACTGTATCTCACCATCTCTGTGAGAAGCAGAAAACTGTCAATGAATACCATTGGGAAATCATTTGTGGGAATTTGAGTCTCTGTGGTCACCATATGGTACTGTTATGTCAGTGGCTCATGCACAACCTTTATAACCTTACATAAATTCATCAAAACCATATCTTTCCTTTATCCTAATTGTTTTGGGGTTTCTTATGCCTTAACCAAACTATGTACTTAAAGCAGCATAGATACACTATGAAATAATACAAAAAATAAATAGGTCTTTCTGTGAATAACAAAGTGTTTTTTTTGGCATTTGGCATTCTATTACCTCGATGAAGTCCAAAACTTCATAACCGAGTAAAGACGTGTGCTAAAGTACTCTCATTTTATTTAAGTTATGCTTTCCTCTGATACACAGGTTACATAATCAGTAGCTTAAAGACATTTGCACTCAGATCAGTTTCTGATTTAAAATACAGTTCATGTTTCATGTTTTGAAAAATGTGGTTTAGACTTGCTCTTTATGAAAAGTGCTCCAAGACTGCTGTTTTGGTTTAACACTATATAAAAAGAATTGAATCAATGAGTTCAATCTATTTGAATTCTTTTTTTGACAATGATAGAAGAGACTTTACCCAAATCTCCCATCCTCATCCACATTAAAAATATATTTTCTCTCCTTATAAACTTCTGCGACTACTGTTCCTTTAATTTATAGTGGATGAGTCAATACACCCAAACCCCAGCATATATACAGTAACAGTGTTAGGATACCACTACTGAGAAAGCCCATTTACCCTGATCTAGTCAAGGACTGGTTCCAGACCAAGAGCCCATCTCATTGCAGCTCTCAGATCCTTTTACTAATGGCGTGTCCCATATTGCATACTTCCATACTGCATACTTAAATTTTCAAATTGTGTATACTAAGCATTAGGGATGTCCCGATCCGATAATTTGGATCGGATCGGCATGCCGATTTAGCATATTTTATTAGATCAGTGATCCGTCGATCTGTGTTCAAAGTCCCCGATCCGATCTTGAAAAATATCACTGTCATAGCCTGCAGTGTATAAATAAAAGGCACATTTCTGCCCTCAACTGGTCATCACTGCCGTGCTCCGAACGAATGTGACATATTGAGGTCGAAGGTTTCCGCCTGCTGCACAAGTCTCCACATTTGTAAACAAAACAACTATGGCGGCCTGTGGTGAGTCTACAAGTTGGAAGACAAATGCAGACCCGCAGAAAAATGCAAAGTCTGCAAGCTATGGGTTCACGTGGTGGCAGCAACAGAGCTCCCTATAACACAACTAATTTAATTCGGCATTTCAAGAAAAACGAAGCAGAATATAAAGAATACAGTGCTGCTACCGAATCAAAAGCTGGTTTGAAGCAGCAGTCGCTGCTCGCTAGTTTAAGAAAAGGCAAGTTTCCTCGCGGTGGAGAGAAGGCCAGGATGATAAAAAAATATTGGTGACAAGTCATTTTATTTTTTCAAACCCGTGTCCACACAGAATTTCAAACTTGTCCCCTTTATTTAATGTAAGGATGACTCTATCCAGGTCAGTGTCGACCGACTCTCACTACAGCTGTCCGCCGCCATTTTTATTGATGAAATGAGTGCGGCGAGTGTTCACAGTCGCATTCTCAAAATCTTGACCGATTTGAGTACATCATGCGGGTACTTTCATACTCAATTTTTGCATACTATCCATACTTTTTGCCATTTTGAGTTGAGTATACTCAAAATTTTAAGTATTTAGTATGGAAGTATGTGATTTTGGGCACACCATACAAATGATATTTTATATGATCTACTATTGCTGTGTTTTCCATTGCTATTTTAAGTAATATGTCATATAATTGTGAGGAAAACACTGTTTTATTTTATTTAATTAGTCTTTATTTAAAAGGGACGATGCATATTATTGAGCGTCATTAGAAATACTTTCTAAATATGCCAGAGTTATCAGAAATGCTAATTTACACCATAGTCTCTTGACCAGTAGATAGATATAAAAGATCATAAAAGGACAAAGGAAGACAATTGTTTAAAAAAAAACCCACCAGAATTACAACAGGAAATACAACATACATCAATTATGTAACAATTTTTGAACCATCCAACCAAAGTGAGAGTTCAGACACAACGTAGTTCTGGAAGAAATGGTTCAGTGAGCGTGTAGATGTGGATGACAAGTAGATCACTTGTCCCCACAGACAGTGTACAGAGCAGCGATACCCGCTGTGTCAGCTCCACTATGGCTGACATCCTCTGCACTACATGACAAGCTGTATAATATCAACGGAAGACCCCCTGAGTGTCTTATGTGTGTCTGCCAGTGTTATATTCACAGCTAATATCTTGTTTTTTAGGAGTTGGGAACCTTAATTTAATATTTATACAAGATTAAAATGTTATTTAATAAGCATAGTGTAATATAGTATACGGTATCATGTATATTCCTCCATTATCTTGTTTTGATCAGCTTTTGGGTTAATAAGCTATTGTTTAAAGGGTTTTAAGTTTACTCATTGCCCTATTACTTTTCAACATTAGTTTTCTTTTTTCATTTTTTTAAAGGAATGTCATTTTGGTTATGATGATGAACTGCAGTCAGGTCAAGACCCCCTTGAGGACAACAACAACTCGTAGATCAGCTTCCCTAAGATTGTTACCTACAAGTTGTGCAGAAATTCTTTGATTGTTCAAACCAATTGTTGCATCAGCTGTCTGGGGGCTCAGACCACCTTACAGGTGAAGAGGTTAGATGTGACAGTCCTGGTTGGCATGGTTACACATGTGTAAGGGTTGTGAGGCTGGTTCGATTTACTGCCAAATTCTTAGAAGCAGCATCGATGAAAGCTTATAGCAGTGAAATGAATCTACCATTGACAGGAAACAGCTCTGGAAGACATTCCTGTAGTCAGCATACAAATTGCACTGTCCTTCAAACTTCTGTGGTGTCATGTTGTATAATAAAACTACACATTTTACAGTGTGCTTTATGACAGGTCCAAGACTCACTTGTGCAGTGATCCTTCTGTTTCGCGTGTTGATATGTCACAGTATTCAGGTGGAGGAATTTCTTAGAAAAGATGATGTCGAGTCAGGTCAGTTTTTTTCATAAAGATCCAAAATAGAGCAGGTCTGAAGGGTTCACATCTACACTTTGGTATGCTTTGTGTGGCTCAGGGGAGGAGTTGCAACTAATTTGCACTGTGGCTTTTTTTCATATTTATTTATTATTTATGTCATTAGCCCTCTCATCTTCCACTTCCAAAATGCCTGGAATTACTTTTCTACTGTATGTCGTTTTCTGCTGTATCTCACATTAACTCACCTTTTTTTGCACAGTTATGAACATATAATGCAAGTAAAAAAAAAAAAAATCCAAAATCTCATCTGCCCCTCATCTTCGTCTGTTTTCTCTCTCACACACACACACATGTACACGCATATACACACATACACGTAGGCACTCACACACAATGATGTCCCTTCTGCTGCCACCTCTACCTTGCCCGATCTCCTGTCAATGATTTATTCAGTAAGGTTGAGAGAAAGATAAAGGGCAAGACCAGCTGAATAATTCAGTGAGGATCCAATAACAGTTTTCCTGTTTACATTACCATGATGAAAATAAACTTGCAAACTGAGTGGTTTGAAGAACATATTTTTGAAGCATATTTTAATGCTGTGCCTAATTTTATTGTAAATCAGTGTGATGAATCAACATGAAATGACACCACTTTGTCAAGAGCCAAGCTGGCAGACAGAAAAGCAGCCTGTTGATCCTGTGATGAATCTGATACCAGAGTGTCACCTGAGCAGAAGACTCTGTCTGTACATAATGCTGAGGCATTAAGGCAGTTGTTCGTAGGATATTTGTCGAGTTGGACAAGGTTTGTGCATTCACTGAAAATCATGGAAAACTTTTGGATTTATCAAGTAGAGAAGCTTGAGGAGGAACAAGCCAAGCAGCACCACCAGCCTGATCAACATGTTGAAGAAGAGGTTTGCACATTGTGAAGAGTTGATTTCACTTTAACTTTTGGAGATCTGTTGATGGTTGGTTTTGAAGTATACAGTCAGTAGTGCAGCAGAAGCCTCAAACCTCTCTGGGTTCTTGTTATGTATTAATTGTCAGAAATTCAAAGCCCTGCTGTGAGTTCATACAGGAGATTGAAATAGCAGTGTTTGCTTCATTATATGTCATGTCGAGAAAAGTCATATGACTTGATGGAATAGTTTATCTCAAGATAAAGATGGTTCTTTAAAGAGTATGCCTTTATTGCTCAGAAATCACATGGATGTGAGATCATCAGGCTCTTAATGAATAATGACAATGGAATCCAGATCCTGTCCTTAAGTTGACTACTATGCGATAAAATCTAAATTTAATATGCATTTAATGTCATTTTAGTAAAAGTACCATAGTATTATCATCAAAATGATCATTTAGTTTTGACAGCATGAATACTCAGCAGAATGATGATGACTTTCAGTACATGTTATTATGTGTTTCATATGCTTCACTGACGTTGCTGTGAAAAAATAACTGTTGATGTTTGTTTTTATTACATGACCAAAAAAACCTTTTGGTTCTTTTTAATTCATAGCTATGGAAACCCCCTCTATTATTACAATGAATCATTAAAATGGGATTTTTTAAAAAAAATTTTAATTAGATGATAACAACAGAAGCAACTTTATTTGGTGACCCCTCATTGAGTTGAGACAAAATTAAATGTGGATTCACAGATCATGACATGTTCGTGGTTGTGAAGGTATTGTGCACTATCGAATTACTCCTCTAAGCTATAAAAGAACCAGTCTTGACAGAGGTAAAATATGAGACTTCCCTCTTCTCAGCAAATGTTTGCAAACAGCATGACTACAGCAGATCGATGCACCCATATTCAAATCAATGAAAGGGGGAAAAAAATATCACGGACACTTTGCCGCCTAGCTCGGTGCAGCTCAACAGAACCAGCATTATTAGACTCTAGCGTCACAAATCGGTCCACTTTGGGGTTGTGTTTACATATCGTCAGCTTCTTGAAAAGTCATTTTTTGGACATTTTGTTTTGCCTTAAACAACTCCTTATGCTGTTTTGTCTCCAGTTTTAGTTTTTCCGAAAAACTTGAAAAATGACTTAGACAATTATTTTAAGAAGGCAACAATATCTAATGTACCTTGGGATCACTTGGAATCCCATGGTTCAATGCATCCAAGTATATACATCTCTGCCGTATTCAATTTTACTCTTTAATGGATTTTGTGAGGAACATTTTAAACAAATTCATTCACAGATTTTGTCCGGTCACAGGGGTTTCTGATTATCAAAATTAATTTCTGTCTCAGCAAATCCAATGTAAATCAGCGCCCAGTCCACCAAACATTGCGACAACCATTGAATTGTACTTTTTCAAATGTTTGAAATGATTTGCAAGTTTCTATAGAGGCTTCCACGTGGGGATGCTTTTTTGTGTGTCTCCTCCTTCCCACTTCCGATGGATTTCTCACCATGATTGGCTGAGCCCACAAAGTGTGTGTAATACTGCTGCCCATGACCAAGACATGGTAATGCCTGCACCTGCAAATCATGTTAGCATTCATGCCTACTCAATAAAAGAATTCCATTAATTGTGGTTTGTGTCTTATCCTGGTTTACAGGGATAATAAGTACTTTGCACAAGTAGTTTTAAGTAGTAAGTGGTGTCTTGAGTCCACTGATTTTTTTTCCTCCTGTATCAGATTTTTGTTACTCCAGAAGTCAGAAGCTGGCCAAAATTGTCCCTTTACAAGCTCTCAAGTGGATCATCCATTATAATTCACATCTTTATCCAGCCATATGCTCAGTAATCCACAGACACTTTGAGGGCCTGCTTTTATCTTCTGTTAAAATTTGTTTGTTTACACTCTTTCCATTCCCAAAGCCCACAGTTTGTTTTTGTTTTTTTTTTCCATTTATTTTTCCTCCACCTGCAGCACATTTCAATTCGCTCACTCCTGTGAGATTTGTGTTGGGTGTCACAGAATTTGCAGAAGCCCACTCCAAATGCAGTGTTTTGAGACGTGTTTCTGATCTTTGAAGACAATAGTCCATTTTCACCAAACTGCAGAAAGATGGCAAACAGGAAGGGCAATGTTTAATGTATTTAAAACATGGAGATTACAAATCCATTAATGGGCAGGCACCAACATCGCTAACCCCCTTTGAAGCTACAACACAAGAACACTGATCATCTGCTGCTGGGTTATTGAATGTTTCCAGTAACAGCAAAAAAAAAAAGAAAGAAAGAAAGATGCGGTGATTCATTTTGTTTGTAGTTCATCTCTTTAATATTCTCTCAACTTTTATAAAGGTATTTAATGTTCTTCTCTTTCAGAGTATTATTTATATTTATTTATAGTAATATTGTAATGATAAGACCAGACTGCACACATAGATTCAAGATGCCTGCGTAAAAAAAACAACTAACTGATGGAGGCCTATTGCAATAAGCCAAAATTACATCATATCCCAGTAACATCCAATATTTGCTCAAGCAGCTACATTCTATTCGTTACTTGGATTACTATCACTGATCCTTGAAAATTGTACTTTTGTTAATGAATCTTGCCACCAGTCAAGGTGTAATTAATTGATGAATTCTGTTGGATCCTCTAACATTTAATGATAGGGAAGGCCAATTAGTGTCATGTGAATACGTAATATGTTAATTAAATGTAACTTAAAGTCTCAAGTTAACGCAGTTGACTAAATTTTGATATATTTTGGTGGAGTATGAAGTAAAAAGTAATGTGCAATGGAATTCCTTTAAAGCTGAAGCTCTGCAAATAATGTCTTTTTTCCAACTTTCCAAATTCCCTGGATGCTACTTTGCAGTTTAGATATAAAAATAATTGAAAAATTAAGCTTTGTGTTCTCACTCCCTGGATGCGTATGGGTTCAGGCAAATCAACAAACAATGAGCTTCTGTACATGTATGACACATGAATGAAGAATAATGAGACTAGTAATCAGGTCGTGTGTTTGCTCAGTTCATTGTGGTTTACTGGCTGAGTAACCTGGTGGCTCTTCATTGTGAGCATCTGCTCATTTTAAACAAAGTAAAGTAATTTATTATTAAATGTAAAGCAATAGATGAATGCAGACATTAGTGTGTCTGCTGTGCAGTGTCAAGACTGATGTCCCATTTATGAGGTTCATAACTGTACATTCTGTATCCATGTGATGTCTTCTAATCACAAGATGCCATTGCACAGCTGATAGAGCAGGCCGTTCTCTCATCTGTGTGCTGGTGGTTCAGTCCTTGACTCCTTTGGTCCACAACTTCCTTGAGCAAGACACTGAACCCCATGGTGTGTGTGTGAATTCAAGGCAATTATGTTAAGTGCTGTGTCCATTTAGGTAGCATTCCTTTGTAGAT
>NC_141325.1:21854040-22029040 GCF_037954235.1 Aulostomus chinensis
GATTAATTGACATGATGACTTTTTGAAGAAAAGTGTTCAGCAGCTTTCTCAATAGCACCAGTCCCCTTCAACCTGGCATTGATAAGTTACTCAGTCAATTACAAGTCCCTGCCAATGACAAAATATAAGATACTGTATATTCTGGTTTAAAAAGAAGGTCAGATAAGTCAAGAATAACACATAGCATGACTGAATTTTCCTTTTCTTTTTGTTCTATTAGTTCTGATTACTTTTTAAAAATGTTGATATTGAATTTTAAATACTCCACAGTATTTTTTTTCAATAAAAATTACAAACTACAACATCTTGTCCTTGATTGTAAATGATCTGTTGCTGCTGACTGCACTTCCCTCGGGGTCAGTTCTTTGGCAAAGACTGGGTTCAACCTATCAGCTACTGGTGTGCACTTAAAGGATGATTACACTGAGTACTAAAACAATAAAGGTGACCACTATATCTTTCACTTCTCTTTTTGGGATGTCTATATCCTTTAATCTTTTATCTGCATAAAAACAACTGTTATTATTAATGTTTGTCATAATGCAGTTTTGACATATGATCATGACTTGTACCATGCAGTTAAAAGAGCAATGACATCATTACACTTGTTTGCTAGCCCTCTGAAAGGCAGCACGAGAGACTTCATCAGTAAAAGTCTGGGTTCAATCCCTGTTTACCTTCCAGTGTGAATCTAGTGCTCCTCCAAGATCTAATAAAATTGGACCTAGGTTTAGTAAATCTGCATACATGACCATCATCTACTCTCCAGCCTCCTGTGTGCTAACCCTTGACTTTCCTGTCTTCTTTTTCCATGCCTGGCAGACAGCCCAGAAATTAGCCCAGAACAGGAAGAAGGTGCAGTACCTCCATATCCTCTGCTCTTCCTTCACAGCATCACTCTTCCTATTCCCGTCTCTCTACATATGTCTGCCTGTGGATGTCTTTGTGCTATATACAGTAGCATTTGTCCTGTGGCAGTTGCTGTTCAGAGTTTAGATCCCTCTCTGTAGTCTCTTGTCACCTCAACATGTTTTCATTCCATATCAGATAATGTGACACCTTCAATCTAAATATTTCAATAGCATTTTCCGATAACTATGTTTCGCATAACAAGCTCTTGTAGTTAGTATCAGCTGCTCCAAATCACCCCAGATAAGTAAGGCAGGCAATATTCTTATCGGTAAATAATTATAAGTAAACAGCCCCAAGTAAACAAATTTGATATAAGATATGGAATATGAAGATGCCTGTACAGAATCTCACATTGATACATGGGAAAAGCTTCATTTCTATCCTCAACAAACTGCGCTTTAGATTACGTTCAATATTTTTTTTTTAGCTTGCTCTCCTCACAAACAAACCCCATGAAACTAAATGAGGTGAGTTATTTTTTATATCACCAAACCATTCTTTTGATTACTTGATCTAATCTATCACAAAGGAGATCATGCTTACTGTGGCTGTAGTTATATTTTTCTTTACGGTCACATCAAATGCATATATGACTTTAACTGTGACTTGGTCTGATCTCTATTTTATTTTCATCCCCCACAAATTAAAAGTGGACTAATAGATTTAGACAGGAGTTGAAAGTGATGCGACTCTCTTTACCGCTGGCATCACACAAAAATAATAGCACTTTGCAGGACATGACTGTCGAAATTGGACCATCAGTAACCTTCAAGATACACACACTGGCAGCACAGTTGACATCACTCATAGTCACATGCTTTAGAACCAAAGATTGTTTTAGTATTTGGTTCATACAGTACATGAGTTAGAGAGTCTGTCCAAACATTTCTGCCACAACGGAGCAACATAGTGGAACATCACAAACATTAATATGATACAAACCATCAGGAAGGCTTTTAGAGAAAAATAGTGTCAACTTATGCTGAATTATAACAGATCTACTTTAACCCTCTGAGCCCCTAAGATCTTAATGGCCTTTTCTTTTTTGCTTCCGTCAAATGTTTTCTGGCTGCAGGCTCATTTTTTACTGCATCTAAATTGAAAGTACTCAGTCGTAACTAGAGTAGGTCAAAATCAAACATGACCTTTTTTCAATAAACATGGCAATACAACATTTTCCCAAGTGCCTACAACTTCTAGCAATATCAGAATAAATATGTATTGATCCTTATTGGACTATTGTCATGTTTCCATTCTCTGAAAACTAGGTCTTCAACTATTAACTGCTATTACATACTACAGCCTTCAGTTCAGACACATTTTCTCAGATTTTTATTGTCTTCATTACTGCATGGAGGAGCACAGAATTTAATTTTGTTGTTTATGTTATTTTACAAAATCTTGTCAGTGTAAACTGTTTATATTCAGACTAAGTTTGAGTCCAGTTTGCATTTACTGTTGGTTACTTTTTTCTTCCTACTTTTATCACAGATACAAACATTTTCTTCCTCATACTCAACATGAGATTAAAAAAAACTGTGGTGTTCATATCAGTGAGATATGTGCACATTTTGTTAGTGGAGACTGTGTTCTAGTATACATTAAATAATCAAAAAGTGAACAAAAGAAACTTGTGTGGCCACATCACCAACAGTGAACCTGCAGGAGGAGAGAGTCAGAGAGACAGAGAGACAGAGTAACAGTGTTGTTCAGACTGGTGAACACCAGAAGGCCATGATCAACATTCATCTATTAGCTGCAAAATGTGTAACCAGGCAGTATGTGAGGTGTTGTCAATCTTAAATCAATGCTTTTGTGAAGAGTCAGTTTATGGATATAAGGCAATTAGTTTAGTAGCTCTTTCATCGGTGTTTAAGATTTTATACACACACACACACACACACACACACACACACACACACACACACACACACATATACTGTATGTATAGTATGCATGTATATATGTTCATATGGTCAGGAATTTCTGCTTACAAGGTTTTTGTATCTGTATGTATGCCTTTTAATGTGTGTTTAGGCCCCCGAGAGTGAGCCACAGCCCATAACAGAGGTTGATCTCTTCATCTCCACCCAGAGAATTAAAGTGCTCAATGCTGACTCCCAGGTATTCCCTCTGACTTAGCATATTATGCAATACATTGAGAGGCCTTTGAAGATGCCTGAGGACCAACAAATAGGGAAGTTCTAATCGATGTCCTGTCTCTATAACAACAGTGGTATGATAGACTGGCATGGTCCCTTCCCATTACAATTTGTTGTAATTTTTACTTTTATTATTTGGTGGTGTTTTGTGTCTTTCACCGTGAGTGTCAATTGAAACATGGTAGTCTACACACTTTTTATGACTGAGCTTTAAAAACGTCCTTTTGTCACCTTTCAGTGACAGAGACTGAGTAGTACGTGTGTACAGGGTAGGAGTGTCCATCAGACACATCAACACAGTGAACTAATAGACACAGCTTTCACATTCCACAATGATCTGGCCCCACAAATTGTTTTTTCATTCTCGACAATGATATCTGCCCAGTTCTCAAAATTTCAGGATTACAAATACAGCAAGAAAAAGCTAAGTAGAATTGGTATGTTTGGTACACTTGTGTTGGGTGTACCCTTTGATTTTGATCAGTTCTTTTGACTTTCAGGAGACCATGATGGACCACCCTCTGCGGACCATTTCCTACATTGCAGACATTGGAAACATTGTGGTTCTGATGGCCCGGCGACGGATGCCTCAGTCCGATTCTCAAGAGAATGTAGAAGCGTCAGACCCGGGTCAAGACAATAAGCGCCAGTACAAGATGATATGCCACGTGTTTGAGTCTGAGGATGTGAGCCCAAGAGAATGCTTTGTTGATATTATATGATATTTACTTAACTTAAGTAGTTGAGCATTATTTCAGAACCTCTGTTGCTGTGGGTCAAAGTAAGCTCGTCTCAGCCTGCTTCCCCTCAAACCCTGGAACATTTTGTTCAGAGTGAGAATCATACTGAACAATATAACACTGGATATTTTACAATGATGTGCAATTACTAGAATGAGCTGTGGTGTGAAAATTTAATTTTCAGTGTGTAAAGAGCTGCTCAGTACAAATGGCCACAAGGTTCTTCATGTTTAATTATTTTTAAAAATACATTCTTTATCGTAATGCAGGTATGTCATTAGCAGTGTAAAGAAAATGTCTGGAAGCAGTTTCACTTTCCAGTGAGTTTGTGGTTCTAAAGAATCAGGAAGTGATTTCACACACATCAGTTATTTTGCCGATGGGAGTCCTTCCAGTAAGATTTCCAAGCAAAGAGCGAAACTTGCATGCTCATGGCATTTATTTACAATTTTATGCTCCAGTTGATTGTTGCCATGTAAACACAAATAAAGTAAGGTACAAATTTAACATTTGTTTTAATATTGGCGTGTAATTGTAGTATTCCAAACAAGCTACATGTATGTCCCATGAAAACAGCAACCTCTATTGCCTATCTGAAGGAACTCAGAAAGAGTTTTGATACTGAGGAATATTCAAATAGTTAAAGACAGGATCACATATTTTCAGCAACAATTTTGCTTCTTTTGATCAATTCCTTTCCAAATGTAGCCACAGAAGCATCCACAACCACAAACCAACCAGTCTAAACTGTTTCAACACAGAATGCCGAAACCGCTCATATTGCTTTTTCACAAAACAAAGACTTTGGTTCTCATTTCCTGTCATTCATACCAAACAGATATAAAGGAGGAATCCAACAAAACCTACTGTATTTATATTAGTTATGAAGGAATCCTTTAAAAGGAATACTTGGAGTGCTGTCCTCATTATCTTACGATTATCTACTTTTTTAAGGATTCAGAACCTAGATTTTATGTGTGTGTTGAGTGTTCTCGCATTAATTATTTTTTTCAAAAATGTCTCCACGAAAGTTTCATGATACTCCATGTAACAATCTCAACAAAACTGGTTGACATGTTGACCAACCTTGTCATTCAGAACTGGCTAGAAGACCAGACAGAAAGTTCTGAATCCTAATCACCATGTCTCCCCCATCTAGGCCCAGCTGATTGCTCAGTCCATTGGCCAGGCCTTCAGTGTGGCTTACCAGGAATTCTTGAGGGCCAATGGGATTAACCCGGAGGATCTTAGCCAGAAAGAGTACAGTGACCTGCTCAACACCCAGGACATGTACAATGATGACCTCATCCACTTCTCCAAGTCTGAAAACTGCAAAGATGTAAGGCTCTTTCGCTGGAGGCTTTGTATGTCCAGGGTATCAGGCATTAATGTTCACCTGAACTCAAGAATTAGTTTTATATTTTGTATTTTTATGGTTTGTTTTGTCTAACTGGATGAAATGATGAACTGATGAGATTTTATTTCTGAAAGGTCACATGTGAAGTGCAGAATAATGTCATAATGTTATTCAAAACATTTTTTGGCCGCTATCGGCAAACATCTACACCTTCGAGACTGTGATAATTTTAACTGATTCCTTAACTTCCTTTGTCGGAAATTTAACATCAAACACTGTAACCTCCTGAACCTCAGTGCATTTTCTAAGCATTTAGCCCTATTTACTGTCATTGGCTCTGCAACTCAGCTTCTGTTTATCAATATAAAGTCCTCAGTTCAATGGAAACTGTTCAATCATGCCTAAGGCAGAAGTCAAACATATATTTTGTGCAGTAGAACACAGTTATATCATGAATCACAAAAAAAATGAATTTAGAAGAAGAGATTAGAGACATGTATGTTTGGTTAATATTGCTGTTGATGTCGTACTTATATCTCTCAGGTCTGAAAGTGCTTTGTATTTTTTCTGACTTTGCTTGCCCTGGCTTCTGGGGCCTCCTCAGGTGTTCATCGAGAAAACTAAGGGTGAAATTCTTGGTGTGGTTATTGTTGAGAGTGGCTGGGGCTCCATCTTGCCCACTGTCATCATTGCAAACATGATGCATGCTGGGCCAGCGGAGAGGTCTGGCAGACTGAACATAGGGGATCAGATCATGTCCATTAATGGCACTAGTCTGGTCGGGCTGCCACTTTCTACCTGCCAGAGTATCATCAAGGTATGTGTGTAATATAGAGAGAGAAAGATTAGTTTACAATAAATCAAGATAAAAAAATTTCAGAATTTGTATAGGACTGTCATAACTGATGAAAATAATGTTTTCAGTCCTCCATCAACATTGAATTATCATGATGACCATTAGCGGCTGGCCTAAGACACTTTAATGACTTCACTGTTTTGTCTTAAATGTATCACACACATTACAGAGACACATACAAAAAAAACCCCACAGGTATTCTGTGATGTTACTCCAGGAGATTATTGAAGGAATTTTAATTTACAGAGTATTTACCATATACAAGCAACATCTTATGAATGGGGAGTGTAATGTCACAGTGGACTAATACCATTTGTCTGTGTTTAACTTTTACCTAATTCCATGGTTTTGCTCATGTAGGGTCTGAAGAACCAGTCACGCATCAAGCTGAACATCGTACGTTGTCCTCCAGTGACCACTGTCCTCATCAGACGTCCAGACCTCCGATACCAGCTGGGCTTCAGTGTCCAGAATGGCATTGTGGGTAGCACATTGATTCAGTTTTTTATTTCTTATAGTATTTGCATTTTGGTCAAAAGTTTCTAATCTTATTTTGTGTGTGTAGAGATTGGTAAGTCTTCCATCTTTCAACAGATCTGTAGCCTTATGCGTGGAGGCATTGCTGAAAGGGGTGGCGTCAGGGTGGGTCACCGCATCATCGAGATCAACAGCCAGAGTGTGGTTGCCACGCCTCATGAAAAAATAGTCCACATTCTGTCCAATGCTGTGGGAGAGGTGAGATGCCACACTGATATTTGCTGTAGTGGTGAAACATGTGGGTCCTCATAAAGCTATATGCCATCCTGTGGAATTATACAAAAGGAGCCTTTTGAAATTGTCTAAAAGCGTGCTCTGGTAAGATTGTTTTCACAGTACTGTCATCAGAGGTATTAGCAGTGGATGACACAGTTAATTTGCTGAGCAGAGGAAACCGCATCAGATGTCTCCTAACTGGCAAGGACTCAGTTCTGTTCTGTCTACTTGGTTATAAAGAGCACTAGCAGCTACATGACACCCAGAGGTGCATGCCAGTCCAAACAACATCCTGGCCTCCTTGTAGAGCCAAGTTTAGAAGAGATATGTGTTTGGTTAAATTTAATTTAAATATCTTCACTGAATTAATCATTTATGTTCTTTATATAATTCAAGTTGCAATAACAACCCAGGGTGAATAACAAAATATAAAGTGACAGATAGGAGAGATACCGTTCTTTGAGCAAAAAATAAAATGTACACAGACTGGATGATTGTTGCATACTTTCAGAAAAGAGTGGCTTTGATATCTGTTACTACTTTTTTTTTTCCCTACACTTACCATGCAGACAGCAATAATTAGGACCTGAGCCTAAAGGTACCATAGGCAAAGACCCTATTATGTTTTTTTTTTTTCATTCTTATAAATATTGACTCCATGTTAGAGAAAAGGCCTGCTGAGTTAGCAGACATGAGCATAATTTGCTCATGGCCACTTAACTTCTTTTCAGCAAAGCATGCTATACTAATATTAAAACTAATGCTATGGATGTTTGTTACTTATCTTACTATTATCTACTGTCATGATATGAATGAATATTGATTTGCTTCTGTGACCGAACAGTGTGAATAATCTGGTGACATCAAGTGGTGAAAATGCAGATTGCAACCGCTTGCTTCACCCCTTAATTTCCAAAATTATAAAAGGACCTATTATGCCCTATATGTTCAATTGTGTATATTTTTCCTATATTTGTCAAAATGGGCAGCTCACATCTACTCATTCAGAATCAGCTGGTTTCCAATCAGTCAGACACAGTTTCGAAATGGAACGGTCCATTGTCATGGAATTGACACTCAAGGTAATCACGAAGGTTATGAATTGCCTATGACTGCCCATTCAAACACTATGTACTACATACTGCCTCCTCAACAAAAAGTTGGACTGTCATGCCATCAGATTGGGATTGTATCACTTTTGTTCATCCTTCTCGTTTTTATTAAGTATTTGTTAAAACTGAATAATTTCATATATTGGAAGTCATACAGTAAAAAGTATAATGTGTGTTAAAGTTAGCCCTCTAATTTTTTGCCCTTCACGCACGTCCTACATACTCATTTTAACATGGTGCTTCACATGTGGGTCCCATAGTAACAGAATGGCTCACATCACAGACATGCACATACCAGTACAATGTGTACGGAGGGGTGTGTCATATGGATGTAACTTCATGGCTGACAGCTGAATGTCAGTCAACAGAAACACTCAATTACTGTAAGGTGACCAGGGTAGTGCCATCTGTTGAAAGCAGCGTCTACTTCCTGATGTATTTCTGTCCACCCGAACTAAAAGCTGTCAGTTGTAGAAAGTGCAGAGTATCTTCCTGTAGTCATGTATTTAAAACATAAAACAATGTTTTACACTCATTGATGTCCTTTGATTCTTTCATGATCAAAATGCCAATAATGATAGAGGGTAGACACAGTTACAAATGTGGAAAAATAATTTAATTGTGCCCCCTTCACACTATTTGAATATCACCAAACTGAATGGATGAAATCGAGGTAGTGAAATGGATGTATCGTCTGGGTTGTGTGACATTCAAAACAAATTTATCCACTGTGTCACACTGACTTCTTTCATTGCGTTAGTCTACCTGAGGAGGCAGTTTCACAGGGTCCAGAGTTAGTACATGCCCTATAGTCATCAAACGTTTGATTTTTTTTTTACCAAAAGAAAAAAAATAGGCATCTTGATGTAAAAATACAGGCATGTATCAAAAGATACTAGAAAACTGTGACACACGATTAGAACATGTAATATATTTCAGCTGAGCACAAACCTTTGATGCCTTTTTGATGTTAAGCAATGTGCTTTTACTCACCAGTCCATGTAAACACATTGTAAAGACAGGGACAGACCTCTGCGGACGTTTAGAGCTAATGTTCACCACTGATAATTCCATGAACTAAAGGTTCTCTTCCCTGTTTTTGACTGACTCAGATCCACATGAAGACGATGCCTGCAGCCATGTACCGCCTGCTGACTGCCCAGGAGCAACCTGTTTACATTTAACAAGACAAAGCCCTTACCTCACATAACCTTTTAACTTATGCTGTCACACCCCAGTCTGCTCCTCTTTACTCAGACAAGTTCACTTCCTGTAACCATCTATATGCAGGTGATGGACCAGGATGGAGGGAGGTTGTTGGTAGGAAAATTATCGTGTTCTCTTCTGCAACATATACACTGAAGTCCTCCATCTGCCATCACTAAAAGATGATCTGATATCTATTCAGCGCTTAATCAGGCTCTAAAAAAACAAAACAAAAAACAACATGTTCTTGCTGGTGAACTTTTAATTATGGGAACAAAGATCTTCAGAGGACAATGTGGAAGATTTATGTGTTTCTTCAATTTCCAGTTGAGCCATTTCATCAATTTGATGTTTTTGGAGTGAAAACTCTTACAGTAACAAAACATACTTTTATCCACTGAACCCTGGCTGAGGGAGATTCAGCACATCCGACCTCTGTTTCACACCTCGACTGTACTTTCTGTCATGCTGCTATTTCACTGCCTGTGTATTCCTTCTTTCTGAGAGAGGTTTTGTCCTTATGTTATTTGTCACCTTCATGTTGTAGATACATTTCATGGGACCAAGCCTTCTTTTACTCAGCTAACCTTCCCTCTGGCTACTGTCAGCTTTCATGATAGGTTGCCATTCTTTACACAGCCCAGAGCCCTCCACAGAGAGCGATATGAGTCCTGCTAACAAATGAGTATTTGAACGCTCTTGACATTCCACACAAGTCCTTTTACACTCACATTTCCAGCTCTGATTTACGTAATTATTCTGTGAGTTCCAAATTCTTTATACAGGGACAACAGTGGCAGTCTTCGAGCAGTAGCCTCAGACAACATGTAAAACACACACATGACACTACATACCCATGTTCAACCAGAGATCACTCACAGGAGACCTTGTTACACTAAACCTGGGGCAGGTGGTACCAACAGGGCTAATGTTGGGTCTTCAGGTAAGTTAGTTGTAATGGACCGTTCTTAGTCTGACCTAAACCCTAGAGAAGCCTTATTCTGACCAAGACCAAGCTCCAAGTTACATTAATAACCAAGCTTGAACTGTAACATTAATCAACATGGTGATTAACATGATAACATTATGACATTAACATTACAATGAGCAGGCTGCACAACAGGGGAGGGTATTTAGGAACAGGACTTCACTGGACATATATGATGATGAAGAGGAAGTGAAACAGGACATTGTTGAAGAAGTCTGTCTTGATTCATTGTGTACTCTTTGTTTTTACCCTAATCCATTTTTCTCTCCCAGCAGCTAATAGCAATTAACTTTAAAGTACACAGTGCATTTTTATCTCTGAGCCTCAGAAATGAGTTTCTTTGCCTTTGTGATACATACATGCATATTGTGCATTGCTGCAAATTTGAAGGATTCACTGCTAATTTCCATAACAACAAGATAGCGTAAATGATCATAGCAATGCTAGCCCAAGTAGTGTGGCCATTCACATGGGTCATATCTCTTTAAACTGGGTTTAACAAAGACTGACTTAACTGTTTACTACCAGGCTTAGTATAAACGGGTTGGTGTAGCTGATCCTGATGACCCAACATTTCCCTGTGTTAAAAATGTTCATACATGACACGCTAAACTGGAACGTGCTGATTAATTATGTAATAATTCTAATTATATAACAACACAAAGGGTCTTTCCTCTTATGTGATAGTATGAATCAATGTGCAATGAGCTCAGGATTTCATGGTATCACAAATAGGTGTACAGGGAAGTGTTTTAGTGAACTTGTGTACAGAGGTCCACACTGGTTACAGAATGTGTACTGTACTGTATCTACTGCTTGTAGCAAATACTGTAACGTACAAGTTACTGTAAATTCTCGAATACTGGCTCTTTGCCTGTCAAGCTTTTAAGAAAGAGAGGCTGTTCTTTGATGAGGGCCACAATGTACAACACAACAGATGCACATCATACTCACAACTCTGCTGTCTCAGTCAGTCCACTATTTAATTCATCTTTTGTTTCTGCTTTGCTATTTTTTGAATTACTGTAACCATGTATATTAGGTATAATAGAGGACAGTGTTTCTTGTCCAAAATATCTGTCTAGGGGTTAGCAAGATGACTGCTGAAAGGTGAGACTTGCCTAGAAGGACTTTCTGTGGAAGTTTTACATTTTCATGTTGAAACTGAATCAGTTTCATTTTGAAAAAAAAAAAAAAAACAGACCAGCAGAATGGTGAGCATGACTTGATGACTGCTGATGTTGAAATGTTCATTCTATCAGGACAACAGGTAAAGAATGCAGAAGTGTTGACAGTAAATTTAATTGGAAAAGCTCAGTAATCAGACAGGACACTTACCAGAATATGACGAGAAATGATGATATAACAGAGGGCTGTAAAAATAGTTGCATGCCTGTAACATAAAATGGTTTTACATTGTTGTTTTTACTGTTTAGGTTAATAGAGGCTTCATTCTCTAATTGACTATGACAACCTACAAACAAAACTAAAATCTAAGTGCGACTCCTGAGTATTTAACAATCACATATGCCATTTGTAGCTGATCTTGTTTTTATTCTGTGCGTATGTTTCCCATTCATGATGTAACAGTTACTGCCAGATGCATATTTCGTATACATTCATTCTTTTTTACATGTAGTGTAAAGAAATGTACTATCACTTTAATTTACTTTTTAACTTTGCAATAAGGGTAACAGACAGTTGTTAATGCAGTATCAAGCATTAACTACCCTGTAATGAATGTTAACAATTGGTGATGTATTAATGCTAGAAACATCATTAATGACTATGTAATGTGTCATTCATACCTTTGTTAGCAGGAAACATTCATAGGTTTCTACTACACTTTTGGTTCATGGTTAATTAACATTGATAATGCGTATTGCTTTTCATTAAAGAACCCTTATTGTAAAGTATAACTGTTCAATGTAACACTTTGAATGTTCTTATAACTACAAGAGATGGTGATTGTTATCATGAATAATAACACTTTTTTATTCAGGCTAGGGAGGAGAGACATTAAAAATGAATGAAAAATCTATTATCAGGATCACTAAGCAGCTAAGCCACAGTTGGCACATTTTGACAAAGCTGTAGTTTCTCTGTAGTCAGAGGACGGACACGCCAGGTGTTACATTGCACTGTAAAGTCCTACAGAAGGACATGTAGTGAGACAGAGAGGGACAGCAGCTCAGCAAATATTCAAATCGCCACTTTGATGCTAACCAAAGTTCCAATGCTGCCTCAGTTTACTTCTCCCTCAACACTACATTTTCTGTTGCTGCATTGCATAATTATTCGCAGGTTATTTAATGTGCAGTGTTTTTGGTTTTGCTTTGTTTTTTCTTTTTTTTTTCTCCAGTTGAACATTGTAGGGAACATTGAATATTTATACAGAACATGACACCGCAATTCGAAATTAGAACAGTGCTTCTGATTACAAATGCCAATGTAGCTCTGATGACTGTACTGTATGTTTGAACTTACAAATTACATCTCTTTGCATGATTATTGACAGCCATTCTTTTCAAAGTGTAGAGAAGTGTCCTTCATCTTGAGGCTTTAAGATTTGAAATAAGATATATCAGCGAGCATCGTGTCTGTTTTTACAAAGTTCTGTAAATCAATATGATGTAGAGATAGGAAATTAATCTTAAGTAAAAAATAGATGCTGCTGTGCAATATGCTGTGAGAACTGGCTGAAGGTCATGTGAAGAAGAGGTAATGGGCTAAAACAGTCATAAACACTGTATTCTGTTTTTGATTGTTTTCAGTTAAAGGTACATTGCATAGTCATTTAAAGTGTGTTTGTAGTAAAGCACTGGGACTAGGGCAAATGCATTAATGTAGCAAGAGAAAGGAAGATCTATGTTTTTTTTTGTGAAATATTGAAAGCTATTTTTTACCACTGAAGCACATTTAACCCGTTGAGTTTTGCTGGATGAGGTCTCATATTGGCAAATCATATCATATAAACCCCGATGAAGACAGACAATTTAAAACAGCGTTACATTATTTGAATGCAACAGGATTGTGTGTGTTTGTTTTGTTGTCTGAGATATTTTTGACCAGCATATGATTCCTCTGAACAATCTGATTGTACGGTTCCATAATTCATTGTTCAGAATTTGATGATAAGCCCTTAATTCTTTAAGTGGGTTATTTAGATGTATTTAGTTAGAGTTATGAGAACACCCACTGTAGTTTAATTCAAAGTAAATATATATAATGGATTTATTCGTCCATAATTTTTTACTTAGAGATGTAATCTCAGCTTAATTAATTTATGATTAATTATTTATCAATTTACTTGCAGGTGCAGCTACAACACAAATTTAACTATAAAGTTTCTCTACCTGTACATGTACTCCGTTGTTTTCTTTTTCTTTGTTGTGGCAACCCTCTTTTTAATTCAAAGATCTAAAGTGTGGCAGAGGCTGTATCACAAGTGACTCTCATTATGGACAAAGAGCATGAACAAAACAAGACAATGAATATATAAATCCTCTCCAGTAAAACTGAATTTACTGTGTTACACATGAATAATGCTAATCTGCTATTCCACAACCCTTCTTGTTTTTTCTTGTAATAACAGAGCTAGAAACTGACTTTCAATGTGAAAATCAGATGTTTGCAGGGCACTTAAACTTTGTCTGCTGAGCCTCTGTCCTCTAACTTAAAAGAGCTTTGAACTCCAACATTAAGTCCTCTTTACCCCTTTTTTCTCTCCAAGCTATTTCTTAACATATCCTGTTGGACACTGTAGCGACTGTTGTCTGTTTCCACTCTCCTCAGGCCTCAAGGCTTAACACTAACATATTGCCTTCTGTAATTTCAAAACCCACTGATTTTTCCAAATGTCTGTCCACATCGATGAAGCTCATCTTGGCCTTACTACTACTACAACTGCTACTACTACTACTACCACTACTACTACTACTACTACCAGACTTTTATGGTGTAAAAAACTGACAAGGAATAGATGCAACAGCAGCCATTTTTGACTTTTAAAATGTGCTTCTCTTTAGCCATGTAATTACGCTGTACTGTTTCTGCTTCCTGTGGGTGTGCGTGTGAGAATGTGTTTGATTAAAACCAATGTACTTCATGCTCAAACAAAAAAATGGATATATAAAATAATCTTACAGACATATATTGAAAACTATGTAAAGGTATATATACTTTAATGGCTGTAGTGTGTTTGGGTTGGCAAGTCAGTCTACTGAAAGCAATGTTAAGGCTCTGTTGGCAGGATGGAATGTATGAAACTGATTGTGAAATAGCATCCACGTATACAGCTAGAGCACAAGATCATTTAAGATATGTGTGACATGTTCTCTTTCCTGGTATGTCAGGGGATTACAGGCTAGCGTGACACTATGAAGCTAAATAAAGAAACAAGCACTTGAAGCTGGTTGCAAGGAGCACGTCAGCTAACAAGTATTTACAAGTGCACTCATTTTGAATGTAACTGATGTTAATGTGTCTAAAGACAAAAAAAAAACACACTCATGTATTTTCTGTAAAACAATAGCAACAATGTTTATTTATTTGCTAGCTTTCTTTTCTGTGATGTTCTAGCTAATGGAACGACATTCCTGTACCAGAGCCAGATGTTGGTAACAGTATTTACAACAATAAATGACTTGCAGAAGGAGTTTGCCTGTGACTGTGCTTTCTGAACGACTTCAACATGACCTTGGGTGGAGCATAATGTTTGGCGGGTTTTTTTCCCCACATCTTTAGCTTGGAGAGAGCAGCGATGGAATGAAACTTTTTGTGTCCAGAGAGATGCATTACTATAGTAAACATATTTTATTATGACCACATATGCATCCTCTATTCTTATTATTCCATTATATATCCCACTCATCATGTGCAGGGGAGTTGGAGCCAATCCCAGCAATTGGGATGGGGGCCAGTTTCACTGAAATGGTCCCCAGTAAATCAAAGGGTTGACATAATGGGACAGTTACAGCAAGGTTAGCTGACGTAAACAGGGCTTGTCTTGGGGTAAATTGTTGCAGATCATTATGAGATTGAAACAAATGGAACCATACAGAATTAAAAACAAGTGCAACCTTCATCCTTCAACTCAATCTATTACCATCACCCTCTGAGACTTTGCCTGTGGCTAAGACTGACAGAACAAAATAAACTGCGGATTGGAAGAATTTTTGGATAAATGGTTAGTTGTACCTGACATGGCTGAAAAACTGACAGGTACTGGAATTTTGGGGCTGATAAAGATATCAGAGTAAAAACATTCCATAATTGGCTAATATACAAAGCTGATGGCTTATAGACATCGACCACAGAAACCGCTACCATGATAACGCCGTTCCCACTGTTCAGAACATGTGCCCTATGTCCAGTGTCATGCTTGTGCTGGTTAATAGTTTGAACCATTATTGAGAGCAGTGTTACATTTCTTGATGTATTGCAGCCACTCTACTCTGCTGGAGAAAATGTGACATCTCTGTTTAATTCCTGACTTCCATGTCAAAAGAGAAAAAGCCCTGTGAACATCGTCCAACCCTGTACCTTTATAGCTTCTCTTCCATGGTTTATAAAATTCTCTCTCTATAAACATCACAACATACTTGTAAATAATCTGTTGTGCTATTTTTGTTTATCAGTTGGAAATACTTTTTTACTTTTGCTAGTGGATTGACCCTGGTAAAAACAGACTATTCTCAGTTAAACATCAAGGAGCAACTTCTCACCCAAATATCAACAGCTCACGACACCGCCTATCGTACAGTAGCCAGACAAGTTTCTAAGACACAACTATGGAGCTAAAGTTAATCAATGCGACACTTGATGTCCATCCCATTCACAACAAACAGTTGCTGCTTAAAGATCTGCTCACTTGAAGCTTGGAAACCAACCAGAGAAGACAAATGATCAGCAACAGTGACAATATAAGAGAGCAGATTTCAAAGTAAATGAGTAATTGATTCACTTTGACATTTAAGGCTTCTTTTAGGAGAAAATGTCTTTTCAGAAACGTAGTTCATCATGGGGGGCCACTACAATGAAACTTATTGACACTGAGTTAAACCACAGCAATGCCACGGCTGTATTGAACAGACTGCAGCAAATAAACACATTTATAATGTTCGAATTTTATAATTCCATTTCAGAAAACAAAGTCACAAACCGCAAGAGTCTAGAAACAATATCAAAAGTCTGCACTCTTACATACAGCTACACACACACACACACACACACACTCCTTCAGTTGTTGGATTTTTAGACCCATAATAAGAGCATTTTTTTTAAGTTTAGCATTGAAAGGAATCAACAGTTATTCCTTCCTTGCATAGTTTTAATATCAGTGGTTGTGGCTCAAAGCACTGTTTCTCTGAAGACTCCAATCAGACTGTGAGGGCGTTCATGACGATCAAGACGAGACCCTGTCCTTGATCCTGCTCTTGAATGCCCAATTGAACCCTGCTGTGAACCAATTCTTCGGTGTTGCAGAGAGTCAAGTGCAGCACAAGTGAAGGAGCTGAGGTCTCCACAGCTCTGCAGGTGCAGCACACCAGGCCTTCTTCGGGGGACACGAGGAAAAGTCTGGGAGGTTGCATCTGCTTGATGCTGTTGTTGCTGGGGAGGTGGAAGCTGACTAGAACCCACCTCAGTGAACACCTGAAAGCAAAAATAATTTTTGAGACCCCAAAGACCACACACAAGAAAAATGAAATTCATTGATTTCAAAAATTAGGGTTCTCTTTCATAATACTCGCTTGATGTCTCTACTATAATCCTGATTGGCTGGTGAACCTTGTCTGTCTGCCCAGGGTAGCCCCACCTACCTTAAACACCCCTTGTGGACATCACCACCTCATTTGAAAACCTCTTCTCACTTGGAGCATATCTCTCGTCCTGGGCTAGCTCGCTAAACTGTCGTTAGCACACCAGCTAATCACATGGCTTTGGTTAGCACACCAGCTAATCACCCCACTACTCTTAGATCACCAGCTAACCACCTCGCTCCCTTCATGCACACCAGCTCGCAAGGATCCCTCAATCCAAGGGGTACAGAGACTCTGGGCCTGCCAATGTCGCTGTGGGAACAAGATTTTGAGCAGAGATCCACACCAGGTCTGCTTGAGCTGCCTGGGGCTGCAACACGCCCGCCTGGTCATCAACATTCCCGGCTCCTGTCAACACTACTCAGTGTTTACTCTCTCGAGTCTCCGCAGACCGCTAGCACACCAAGCTAGCCTGTCCAGGCATTACCCCGTCTCCCCTCCTACAACCATGGCAATGTAGGCAAGGAGAAGGGAGCTGCCGCAGAAGCAGAAGCTTTGCATAGGCAGCTGCCCAGGCTTTGCAGTTTAGGAATCCTGAACTGCAGAATCACCGGCCCACCCCGACCCCACTGCCCAGTCAGGGAGCCCGGCCCACCTGGCCCAGGAAAACCCCGGCCCCAGCCGCAGCCCCGCCAGCTCAACCCTCGCAAGCTGTCTACCCTTACTGCACAGAGGTTGGCACCGCTCACAGTGGTGGCGGAGCTGAGGTGTGTGTCTCATCTCCCCCTCAAGTGGGAGAGATTGGCTGCCCTCCCAGCCTAAACCTGGGTACGGAGTACGATTTCAAGGGGGCACAGGCTCCAATTCGCTGCTGATCCCCCGCGATTCGCTGGCATAATTTATTCCCAGGCTCAGGGTGAGTCAGTTCACATTTTGCAGGAGGAGATCCACATGCTGCTAAACAAAGGAGCAATATGTGTAGTACTTCCTGCGCAGAGTCAAAGCGTATTTTACTCCAGGTATTTTCGGGTCCCAAAATTGGGGGGGGGTTTTCCCTATACTGGATCTGTGGGCTCTGAACAAATTCAGGATGCTCATGCATGCATCTCTGCTGTGTCTGGTGCTTCAGGGCGACTGGTTAACCTCCGAAAAACTGAAGTACACGTATTTCATCCCAATCTATCCTCCCCACATAACGTATTTATTGTTGCTTTCCAGGGGATCTGTTATGAGTACTGCGTGCTGCCCTTCGGTCGAGGTCGATGGTGTTTGTACAGTGCACGGAAGCGGTGATAGCGCACTGAGGTGGCAGGGAATCCACTTGGCTACATATCTGGACGATTGGCTGTTGCTGGCACAATCGGAACAGGAAGCCATGGCGTATACACTTATGCTCACACGACACCTACTCGATCTGGGCTTTGTGGTAAACGTGAAAAAGAGCAGCTCTCCCCCACACAGAATATAAACTTTCTGGGATTATTTCTGGACTCTTTGAGTTTCACAGCCAACTGCTGGTGGGGCAAGTAGAAACATTCAAGGCATGCTTTGCGCTCTTTCATCCAGAGAAGTCTGTTCGATTCAGATTGTGTCTTCGGTTACTTGGACTGATGACTTCAGTCATTCTTGTAGTCTGTCTCGGCCGCCTACGCATTAGGAAATTTCAGCTTTGGCTGACCCCATGCAGGCTGGATCCCATACGTCATGGCGCATGGAGAGCGTTGGTCACACCAGCCTGCACCGGGGCACTGCGTAACTGGTGGGCCCCGCGCTTCCTGACCCAGGGGGTCCCCATGGGCAGTCCTGTCCAGGAAGTTGGTCACTGGAGACGTCAGTCTGTCAGGCTGGGGCAGGATGCACGAAGGCCTGTCTGTGAGGGGCTGCTGGAGCGTGATATCTTTACCGGCCCAACATAAATTTTCAGAAGATTTCAGAGGTGTTCCTCTCCTTAAAACGCTTCCGCCTGTCTCTCCAGGGACATCATGTCCTGGTGAGAACCGAAAATGTGACCACGGTGGCATATATCAACCGACAGGACAGTTTACGTTCCTGTTGGTCACACATGCTGGCATATAAATTGATCCTTCGGAGTGGCGGCCTTCTCCTCTCCCTGAGAGAGATGCATATACCGGGAGCCCTGAACACGGGGCCATTGTCCAGGGGCGCACCAGTGTATGGGGAGTGGGCCCTGCATCCAGAGATTGTGGACCGGATATGGGCATGGTTCGGTTGGTCTGCCGTAGATCTGTTCGCCTCAAGAAAAAATGTGCAATGCGTACTGTTTTACTCTTTGCACAGCATGGATGCTCCCCTGGGCATAGACATGTTGGCGCATGCCTGATCGCTCAAGCTTCTCAATTCATTCCCGCCCCTGGCCCTGATACCTCCCACTCTGTCCAGAGTGATGGAGTACAGACACGACCCGATTTTAACAGCTCCGGATTGGCCTGCAATGCATTGGCTGGCAGAGATTTTGTGGTTGCTGTGCACCCAGCCGTGGCTGCTCCCACAGTGGGAGCCAATCAGGACTGGTATAATGAGATGAATGCCTCTGAGGGCTGCTATGGGGTGTGCATCTCACTCATATTACTCAGAGAACCAGGGTTATGTAAATAACGTTAAATTTTTTCTTTGATGTGGTTTTATTTGAGTTAGGCATCTCTCAATGAACCCCCTACCTGCTCTATGTAGCTGGCGCAGCGCACAGCCTCCTCCATGTGTTCCTGATCTGACTGAAGCACATTTCTTATGCTGTCTACCAGCTCCTGGACCTCTGGGGCCAGGCCCTGAGCAGCTGGCTGCTCCAGGATTCTCCTGACCAGCTGTTGTGTGTGTCTGTAGCTCTGGTAGTCCACCATGGAGGAGGGCCGTGGTCTGCGTGGCTTCATGCTCTCATTGTTTGCCCGTCGGAGTGTGACCTGGGGGTGGGCAGCCAGTGTGGGCTGGGAAGTCTGGGTTGAGGAGTCTGTGGTCTGAGGAGCAGCAGCGATGGGAGCATTGCTGCTCCGCACTGTAGAAGTCACCCAAGAGGAACAAATTAAGGACAAGGCATGTGACAACTATCTAAATGTATGAAACTATTATTATCACAATTACCAATAAGAACCATGAATAACTTTAGATTTTTCTAACACTTCCCAAGAGCCAGACAAGAAAATAGTTACCAATATTTCCTCTGTGTGTGCATTAGGGAGCTAACACCCACAGAGACCAGTTGACTGCTAGTTATTTTAAGAAAATGAATGGTAGTGGATGTACTGTGAAGCATACTTCCATGAAAAATGAAAAAAAAAAAGAATCACCAAACAAACTTTTCATTAAAAAGATACTTGCGTATGTTAATAGAACAAGGGTTGCATATAAAATTCACAATGAAATATGAATTTAAGATTTTAAGACATTGTAATGTTAGAGTCAGATAAATAGCCTGAACTACAGTACTTTCCATACTTGAAAGTGGAAGTGCAGTAATTTGACACAGCACCTCAAAAGTTTTGTCAACAAAACAAACATTTGAGGACGACTTGCGACTAATCATGACCGACTTTTTAAGAGAGGATGAGTAAGATTACTTCTAGACAAACCAAAACACTGAACCCTGACCCAATCAAACCCAGAAAACACAGAGATAGCAGTAAAGCTGTTCGAGGCTGAGTGAAGTTATGCTTCACAACACACCACTACTACACATTATGCTAAACTAACTCATGTCCCGCAGGTGTCTATGGGTCTCAGCTCCCTAATGAGGCACAGAAGAGAGAAGGTATCTATTGTCTTATCCAATTTTGGTGAGGATGGACAAAAACAGTATTTCTGAAGAAGCTGGTTTGTTCCTTTAATTCTGAACTAAAATCCATCCCGCTTAGAATAGGCCTTTTTCACAGCCACCTTATTGACATGAAATAGTAACTAAGCCCAGGTGTTACTAACACAGTTAATAAAGACTGTATATTCATAGAACAGAACCTTTGTTAATTTCATTAGTAGCACCTGTGTTTACCAACCATTTCATGTCAAAATCACTGCTGTGATCTACAGAGTAAAGAAAGACATCTCTCTATTTCTTTTTAATGTCTACATTGTTAAGTACAGCTATATGTCTAAGTAACAACAGCAGGACATTTCAACAGTCCACCAGACAGATATGTCAAGTTAATCACATATTAAATTCAGCTTATCAAAATCAACCCTAAAATGAATCTATTCAATAGATTTATATTAACAATGGTTTATACCACATACATTTTGTTGCGATCTTTCTCCGAGTCAAACATATTTACATCAGCAAAGGCCTCAAAGATCTGATGCACTACAGTAGTACTAGTGTAAGTAAGTAACTTCAGCAAATCTCCATTTAATTTTACTCAAGAGGAACTTGTATCTAGAGATCTTATTCAGCCTTTTACAAGCAAAATTCTTTAGTAGAAACCTGATCCAGCATCACTATTCTGATCCTGAAAAATAACAATTTAACTGTACTTCTAAATTATTATATACTTTTATACAAATACAATTTCAACTGGTGGAGGGGGAAGAAAAAAAACAGGAAAGTTGTATTGAGAAAAGTTATTTATGTTATGTCTATTACATATAGAATAAAATAATAAAATATTTTTCTATGAAACAGCATACCTGCAAGAAACAAGTGTACAGCCAAAGCGAGGCAAGAAGTGAACTAATATCAAGTGAGTCAACATTTACTGTCAATATGACGAGTTGAGACGAATTAATGCGTCTTTAACCACTTTATAAAGGTATTTTAATTGAATCTATTTCAACTAATTGAAAAAAAAGTAAACCTTTAGCAGCCAGATCCATCAACACTGGGTCACTGTTGGAGCGGTGGATTCCGACTTTTCTGCGAGGGGTCAGAGCTGGAGTGTGCTGCTGGTGCTGTGGGGGGTGGGGCTGGGGTTGGGCATTTGCCTGCACGATGATGCCTGGTGAGGCTGTTGCCATTTGGGGCCTCGTATCTTCAATTAGACACAGACAGACAGACAGACAGATGGACACTGGTTCAACCGGAACGAACTACAGTCATGTGAAATTATAACCATAAAACTCAGGGATGATTCGTGCATGCTCCAAATCACTGTTTTTCAGGAAATGTAGAACAAATTCTCACTGATGGGACTTAAAATTCCTCCAGATTCCTCTTTTAAGCTATGTTATGTTATGTTATGCAAAGTAATAGTATGGCACTTTTAGTGCATGAATCAGTAAATTTCAAGGGGGTTGGGGGCAATGTCAGATGGTGAGGTGGTGTGTCAGTGGTCAGAGTGATTTGGATTTTACGGATATCTTGAGCAGTATGCGTGTGTGTTCATGTGACATGAGATACTTAAATTGCAATGGGTCACTGTAGTTTATTTCTCTTCAGCATCTACGAGGACTGTTAAGTTGTCCCCTTCAAATAGATGACTCCGATACAGGTCCATGTGTTGTAAAATGCGGCCATCAAGACCTTTCACATGGCAGCAGTAAGCACTGGAGGTTACTCTCTCGGTTAGGGCTATTCAATCACAAATTCAGTTAGGCCAGGTTTTTAAACCAAGAAATGTTTGTGGGCCAGACATTTTCAGTGACCAGCAGGCAGCAGGTCATGAAAATTCCTCTCAGGAGTGTTCACCACCAAAAACAACCGACAATTAGATTAATCCGCTGCTATATGATGATATCATGCATGATCACACATGATATCAGCTTTTTTTTCAGGTCTTCCAACAGCACTGCAAACACATCTGTAGGAAGAAGTTCCTCCCTGCAAATGTGTGAAGTTTCCAAAAAAGGTATGATTTTAATACCAGAGGTCATTCTCGTTTTTAATTTGTCAACGTATAACCTCATTCCCAACAGCCAGTATGCAGTCTCTCACCGCCTCAGAGTCAGTACATGGTCTTTTTTTCCTTTCCAATATCTATAAAACACAAAGGGGAGCTACTGAAGCTCTCTCATCCTGCACATGAACGCAGCATGGTAGTGAAGATCCAGCTGTTAAGATGCAATCAAACTTCAAATTTTATATGAAAGTCTGGTGTTTTTTTATGTGGTGTGTCCACACACTATGACATTTAAATACAGCAATGAACTCTATGCAAAATGAACACATCAGTTTGGCGGTAAAATAAACAAGTCTTTGTCGGTCTAGGTAAGGTTAAGACAACGGTTTTCATTGTTAATTGTTATTGCGTTTCTGGATTGAGAAAGATATGCTACCATTCGATAGTAGATGACACACACAACAACGCATTGCTGTGGGTTAAATATTACTAGGCTGTGCAGAGTTTTGCATTCATGTGCTGCACCACTGTTCAAATTTCTTAAGGCTCGCAAAATGTGTCTTCACTTATGAGACCACAGTTTGGGCCACTAAGAGGTTGTGTCTGAGCTGAATGTGACCTGTGAGCTGCCATTCAAACATGCCTGCTCTCGGGCTTCTTTTTTACTCTTTGGTTCAGCTGTGCTACGCCCTGAGATACTGTCGAAATCCTCAGGATCTGGGAAAAATTAAGGTTTTGTTGATGCTAGTGTGCTACACTATCAGTAAATGAGAACCATCACCGAAAGAGGTAGACAAGCAAATAATGGCACTACTTTTAATCAATCACTGGTCTAGTACTGGATGTTCACATCTGTACTCACAGCTGTCCACATTATCAGATCACTCAGGACAACTAGCAGTAATACCAGGTCAGAACAGAGTATACAATAATCTGTTGATATCACCCATTTCCAATCACCACAATTTCTTTTGGAGTGTGCGGCACTGTCCATAGCGAAGTACAATGGGAAGCAGATTTAGATATCACTGGTTTTTGGTTTGTTTTTCTTTTGCACTTTCCACATCATCCCAAATTTTCCTGTCATACCTGCAACAGAATCTCCTGCCTCAGGAGGGGTGATGAGGTTCACAGTCAGCTCCGTCTGAGCAATCTCTGTCTCCTGAAATAAAGAGAGACCAACGTGCTGGTATAGTTTCAGAAAGGTCATTACTTCATTTAGTGATTCTTTCATTGACAATACCATGGTAAGAACTTAAAATTTGCCTCTTCTAAAGCATTTGACAGAAATATCACCTCAAACACTGAGCTGAAGGGAAATTATATCAAAAGACAATGTATAGACTTGACTTGCCCTAATAAATTCAGAAACTCATGTGGCATTGTGTACTTGCTAACTTTTCCAATCTCTGCTCAGAAAAAATGTTGTCTGCTTGTGTTGCAGATAGACCTGACACAGCCTTATATAGAATGCTTTTAACAAATCAGAAACAAATCACAATGTTGCTGTTTCAGCATTAGTTTTCTGCAATTAAATCACAACAAAATTAGAAGCTAAAGTCAACAGACACATCACCAGGAGACAGTGGTGAAATTCTATGAATTGTGTGAACCCCAGAATTAAGAAAATTGCAGGGTTAGTAGTGGGGATGAGCAAGAACACCATTATTATTATTATTATCTACAATAAGAGGGGGCAGGATTTAAACTGGAGGTGGATGGGTTTATGGCAGAAGTAGATATGGCTTAAAATGAACTAATGTGTTTTTGCTGAATTTATCTCAAGAAATTAATAGGGATTGATCAGAAGTTACAATATCTAAGTTTTTAATTTTTTTTCCAAAAACATCAGATTAAGCTTTTAGACCAATGTTTTTGGTCAGAGGAGTAAACTATTTATAGGACAGTCTAAGATAAGGCTTACTGCCACTGACTTGACTGCCAGTCCTGTATCACAGTTTGACACTCTGTATCACTCACTGTCCCAAATATTGTTGACCTTCCACACTAATTGCATTGTCTTCGGGTTAATTCATGTAAATGACCCACAAATTGTACTGACTTATTTTTTGCACACTGCTCTTTTGCACTATGTATATTGTCTTGTTCTGTCATTATGTGCACGATGTGCATAGCCTTATTTTCTCTTCATTCCCTGTTTGTTGTTGAGTGGAGCACTGTTACGAACAGAATTTCCCTTGGGGATGAATAAGGTATTCTGATTCTGATTCTATAGAAGTGTTTCAAATTAATCAAATAAGAGAGAAAGACTTTGTGTGTATGTGTTTGGTGTGCACACCCATGCACACGACAGAAATAAAGAGGGGTACATGCTGGCCAAAAACTGGTTGGATTTGTTTTTTATGTTTAAATGAACCGACAGTGTGACTATGGACCTAGGCATTATACAGTGCTCAATGGTTTTTGTTTGTTTGTTTGTTTGTTTGTTTTTTAAATAAAAACACCTGATCTACTTTTATATCTGCCTATAACTTAAAGTGCGATTCAATGGAGAAAAAAAAAGCCAGGCTCATTCAACTGTGTCAAATCACTGGGTGTGTTTTGCTATGGCACTCTGCTTACTTGTTATTTTCAGAACAGAAGCAGGTCAATGAAATCAATGAAGTCAATCCTGTACACAAAGAAGTTGTGTATTTGGACTCAGCAATGAGTGCCATGTCTATCTTCTGTGTGCTGCTGAGGCAGCTAAAAAGAGCAGAGCTTCTAAGCTTTGTGTGTGAGGGAGGAACTGTGAATGCTGTGGGCCACATACACCCAAAGAGGACTTTCCCTCCTTGACAAAAGCAATATTTTTTATCCTTAATCCAAGCCCAGATAATGAAACATTGTTACTTGTTTATTACAAGGCTTTTTCACAACTGCACTATCCACTGGACACTTGTGTCATCTGAGTATCCAGCTCATCCCTATATATAACATGTTTCTTCATGATACCTACGGCCCAACAGAATGCCTTATCTTGAATCTGTCCTTTGGATCAAGGCTGTCAAAGAACAGTCCAAATTAAAATAGGAATTTTACTATATAATCTAAAGGAACGTTTGAATAAGAAAATTTATATCCTGTATGTATGTACACTAAATAAAAGACACAGTCTAATTCACAAGTTCTAGCATGACTTTGGAGAATTGTTGGGTGTAGATTCATTGAAGGAGTGTGGAACTAGACCTGCTCTGCCTGTAAAGTGTCATGAGATAACTTTTGTTGTGATTTGGCTCTAGACAAATAAAACTGACTTGACTTGACTTTTTGGTGCTAAAAATGCAGACAGTCTAGAATAAGACTCGACTGAAGAGATGATGATTTGCACTTGCACAATCAAAAACGCCCCGTGTGGAAGTACTTCAGGTTGTTGTATTTATTTGCAGCACGCTCTTGTGTTTAAATTATATAGTTCTTCAAATCGTTGATAATATATATCTGAATATCTTAATATTCAAAAAGAAGGTGGCACAGTAATGCAGTGGTTAGCACTGATGCTGTTGTCTGTCTAAATGTGTTGGCCCTGCCCCTGCGATGGACTGGCGACCCGTGGTGTACCCCACCTTGTCTGAAGGCTGCTGGGATAGAATTCAGCCACCCGTGACCCTTAACAGGGTAAGTGGTACAAAATGGATGGATGGATGGATTTAGGAAGAATATTTAAATATTATTTTTTTGCTCATTTTTACGGTCCTATGTATGTACCTGAATCACTGCACTGGTGGAGCTTCCAGCAACAGCCTCGTATGGAGGCGGAGGGTCTAACGGACAGAAGGCCTCCACCCCTTTGATTCGTCCCCCATACATATGGGGCAGCGGGTTCACGCTATCCCCTAGCAACCTGAAACACACAAAAAGCAGCTAATGAGTTAGAGTTGTTGGAGTTATCCCTTCAACTCAGAAAGATGACACTGACAGTTAAAACACAACCTCTATAACCATGTGCATATAGTCTTACCGGCGGGCTAAGCGTGGTGTGTATGAGTAGAAAGTGGAGAAATAGGAGGGGGGAGGAGGCGGGGCCACAAACTCTTCTGGATCTGGGATATTAGCAGGATCCTCCCCTTCTTCCACAGTGGCCCTGGGCTCATCCTATCATAGTGTAGAGACACATTAAATGACATCACTCTCCATGTAATATACTATCATATTACACATCTGACTGAAAAAGAGGGTCACTGGACATAGCAGCATGTGGCGAATGAAATGGACTCATGCCACACACAAATGAGTCATTGTTAATTTAAGTGCTACTGATTTGCGCAGGTCATTGTGATGACATGAAGTTATTTTTTCATGACTTCTTGAGCCTCAATGTATTACTGTGTTTGCCGACATAACAAGGTTGATTACAATTTTATGCACTCTGACAGCAGTAGTAGAATAGGACAATGTTTCCTATTTGCTGTCATCATGTGTTAATTTGAAAGTGAGAGGTTTCTAATTGGGAACTTCCCCAGCTGCACTGAAACTGCATGAAACTCATTGTGGGACTGTGGGGCAAAACAAATGTGATAGAAAGTGCACACATATTTATTCAAACAGCTGAATGAAAAAACAGAATTAGTTTTCATGCACAAAGGCCTGTATATTTAAAAAACTAAAAATTGTTATTCAAAATTGAATTCACATGATAAGTGTTTCAAAATTAGAATAGCCTGACTCAGTCCAGTGTTGATTAAATTCAGGCAGTGGAAAAGAATCAAGAGTGACCAAAGGTCTTGAAGCATTCGTTAAACAAGACCTATCCCTGGAGCCTATCCCACCCAGCAGGGGTGCTGGAGCCTATCCCAGCGTCTATAGGCGAGAGGCGAGGTTCACCCTGGACAGGTCGCCAGGTGACCCATCCTGGGTGAACCCCAACTCTTGCCCAAAGGCTGCTGAGATAGGCTCCAGCACCCCTGCGACCCTTAACAGGATAACTGGTAGAAAATGCCTGGGTGGATGGATGGAGAAATTTATCTTAACTTGGCGTGTATACAGCTAATATTATCGCTGTGGCTCTGTGGGTAATACTGACTTTGTGCTCATCACAGAGGAGGTCAACGGCAAATTTAAGCCCTGGACCCAGCTCACTGGTCAAAGTCCAATAAATTAATAGTACATTTGGATTTTTATAATTTCTGTGCAGATTTATCAATTTTCAAATGAACCTGTACTTGTATTTGATTACCACGGTGTTCTTTCTTAAACTGTCGATTTCATTATTGTTGTTTTAGTCCTCCACACCAGTCAGGTTATTTTGCTTTCATTTAAAAAAGTTGATCCAAATAGCGATTCATTCAAAATGGGTTCCTATTTGGAGCAAAATCACATCCCTCAGTCTCACAATTGATTAAACTCAGAAAAAATGCTGTCTTTCACCACATCATTTGCGACATGGATATTTCAAAATAGTCGTAGGCTGAAGTCTGTTTATTTCAAGTAACAATCAAAACTAGCCTTGTGGCATGCAGCAGAGCACAGTCGATTGGTGGGAACCTACCATACAGGGTGTTCTTGTCGTGAAGATCTGCAGGTATCTGAGAGCAGCTGCCATGAGGCACACAGCGGTGGTCAGAGCATTCAGAGCACACAGTGCAAACAAAACTTTCTGAGAGAGGACACAAAATTAGAAGCATTAGAACAGTGTAGGCAGACATACTTACCTATTATTAAATATAGAAAATATTGCCCAGTGCAAACTTTTGAACACTGTTGGAAAAATAATTAAAAAAATGGTACATTTTGTATTGTCCTGGTAATTGGTCAAAAAATTCAATCAGATCAATCACAATAAAATACTTGCATTTCGTTGAGGCAGGTCTTGTTTTGAGCCAAGGTAAATTAAACACTTGAGTGGTTTTGTAAGAAATGCGTGAAAGTGGTTAGATTAACTAATCCCAAAAAAATTATTCTTTAACAATTAGTGGAATCTTTATTTAACTTAATCAACAGTATTTCTATATGGAATTAGTTCTATGGTTGAAGCTGGTCTACCTTAAGCAGGATCCTCATGGTGCTGCAGGAATGAGCAGAGTAAAGCTCCAGCAGCTTCTCCTCAGGGCATTTGGAGGTGGGGGAGAGGGAGCAGCAGTAACACACATCTCCCACTTCACTCTACAGCAATATACAGGACACATGGACAGAGAGAGTTTAAGACACTTGAGTTAGAGTTTAATTTCTATAAGGCTTTCATACATATGACAGACTGGCAAGTAACTTGGGGAAAACAAGGTTACCATTTCCAAGAGAACTAATGATTGAAAAACCTCAAATTAAGATTCTGTGGACAATAAATTGAAATTGAAAAATTATTCTTTATATGGGAAGTTCAATTTCTCTGTCAGAATCTTCAAAGGTGGTATTAATACATAAGAAAGAGTGTAAAAAAAAAGATTTCTGTGGCTTCATATGATGGTGTGTGAGCTTTTAAACTGGATTAAAAAAAATACCTAGAGTGTTATCAATTAAGAGGGTCAGGGTTAATGTTTTGGAATGAAAACAATCTGGGTCTGTGGGAGGTTAGCAGACCTTTATGGCTGTTGCTTGGCTCAAACTATGCATTAGCAGGTGATACCGGAGCATTGTGGGTAGTGTAGGGGAACCCAGGTTTGACAAGAAAGATTAAAAAAAAATATCAAAAAGAAAAAAATTCTGATCCTGCATCATTCAAGATTAAAATCTGTCCACTAGAAGTACGTAAAAGCTTTAAGAGTAACAGATAATAATAAGAAAATAGATATTTACACACATAGCCACTTTTAGAATCTTTGATTTGATTTCATGAGTAATTAATGACATTTTCAGCAAATTCTAATGAATAAACATCATTCTTAGAAGCCAATAGATAGTTTTAAAAATAGTACTAAAATACCAAAAAAAACTAAACATGTGAGCAAGTATGAGTAGGGTCCAAGCCCTGTGCAATTTGAAAACTGGCACTCAGTGGGAATGATGCAATTCGCAGCCCCATTTAATGTTAACAGAACTAATTGTTGCCAAGGCTCTCTTAATCTACAGTGTATACATTGTACGTGCAATTTTTGTCCAAAAGGAACTAACAGCTTAATTTCAGTTGGGAGTTTTTAATTTTGCTCAATTCTGTACCAGAATGACAACTATTGAACGAGTGGAACCAAATTTGGCACAGAGGTTCACAGTTTCCCCTTCTTGATACGGTTATTCTTTTTATTTATTTATTTTTATGCAGTTTGTATTTTGCTATTGTATAAATAAAGTTGTGTAGTGGTGGGGTTAACCCCTACCCTAACCCTTGCTCCTGCTACTGAGGTCAAGCGAATTCTTCAGCTGCAGAAGTTAAGAAGTCTGGCGTCATGGTCTGCAGATAAGTACTTTTAGGAGATTCAGCGTATGTGTGGATATACAGTTTTAATTTTTGTGACATTACATGTGGGCTTTGTGAACCTTATGCCTTGACCTTGATTACAGTGTAACCTATTGGTGTGTGTGTGTGTGTGTGTGTGTGTGTGTGTGTGTGTGTGTGTGTGTGTGTGTGTGTGTGTGTGTGTGTAAATTTTTGCATCTGAGGTCCTTGCAGTCGCCTGTGTGGCTAACTTGATTTCCCCTTCCCCACACAAACATACTGTAGTGTCCTTGAACAAGATAGTAAACCTATATTTGCTTCTGACGACCAGGTTGGCATCATGACCTCTATAATCAGATTGGTTTTTAGGTCATCACTTGCTGGATGACTAAGACATTTAATACACAATTTGTTGTGTTGTTCCTCATTTTCCAGAAATCAAGATCAATATTAAATGTGGCTCCTTTCACATTAACTTTTACTGCTAGACACTTGCCTGTACCATTTTAATAAGAACAGTGATAATAATAATACATTTTATTTATCTAGCGTCTTTCATACAAAGAATGCAGCTTAAAGTGCTTTACATGCAAAAGTGTTAAAATAGAGAACAGTCAAGACATTAAAGACCATCAAGAAGTAATGTGTCATTTGTCTGAACATACGGAGTCCTTAAGGAGTAACAGAGCCTGTAAAATAAAGCAGAGCTCTGACTGGCAAATGTAAGGAACAGCAAATAAAGACACATGAACCTGAACACAGCACCGTGTCTATTTATAGAGCAGGGTGCTGAAGACATTATGGGTATTTTTAACTCCAACCAGGTCATACACAAGATAAAAATACATGAGTAAGGAAAGAGACACAGGGGAAACCTGGCAGAAAGACAACACAACAGCTGGAAAGGTCAGAAGTTCACACAGGGGAACTCTGGACCAAGAAATCACATTTGAACTATGCTACCAAACCTAAAACAAATCTGCTTTAGCCTGTTGATTGTGATGGGTCTGCAGTAGCTAATTGAAGATAAATATAGTAAGAGTCAGTCAGGCTGCAAGTCGACTCAAGCTCCATCTTCAGCAGTTCTCTTATTGACTTTATTCACAGAGCAAATGCAGCAGGGAAAGGCTGAGAAAAGAAAGTATTTGGGATCTTTTTAGGGTGGAGTAAAAGGGATTCTTCATCTCTCCCAATGTCTTTAATCTATCTAACAGCTTCTCTCACTCTTTCATTTGAGATGTCAAAAACATGAGAAATACAGCAAATAAAACAGTTTTGCTCCTGACAATTCTGATCTAAATATTGCTGACTGTGGAGCAGTTACAGGTTACTGCTGCTGCATGAGACAATCATGGACACTCAATTCCATGTACAGAAAGACAAATCTGACTAGATTCTCCCAACTTTGTGAAAATTATGAGCCCGTGGTTGTTTAACAGAAATATTTAAACACCCCTCCCAATCAATAATGTAGTATGATGCACTAAAAAAATCCAAATAAGTGTCTAACAATGTTAAAAGAAACACACATACATATATATATATATATACATATACATACATACATACATACTGTATATACACATATATACATATATACATATATACACACATATATATATACACATATACATACATATATACACACACATATATATATATACATATACATACATATATACACACATATATATATATATACATATACATACATATATATAAACATACTTGCTCAGTGTGAAACTTGTATAATGTATACATTCATCCCACACAGACTGATATATTTCAAGTGTTTATTTCTTTTAATTTTGATGATTATAACTCATGAAAATTCCAAATTCAGTATTTCAGAAAATTTGAATATTGTGAAAAGGTTCAATACTGAAGACACCTGGTGCCACACTCTAATCAGCTAATTAACTCAAAACACCTGCAAAGGTCTCATTCTGTAGGCTACACAATCATGGGGAAGGCTGCTGACTTGACAGTTGTCCAAAAGATGACCATTGACATCTTGCACAAGGAGGGCAGACACACAAGGTCATTGCTAAAGAGGCTGGCTGTTCACAGAGCCCTGTGTCAAGCACATTAATAGAGAGGCGAAGGGAAGGAAAAAATGTGGTAGAAAAAAAGTGTACAAGCAATGGGGATAACCACACCCTGGAGAGGATTGTGAAACAAAACCCATTCAAAAATGTGGGGGAGATTCACAAAGAGTGGACTGCAGCTGGAGTCGGTGCTTCAAGAACCACCTAGCACAGACATATGCAAGACATGGGTTTCAGCTGTTGCATTCCTTGTGTCAAGCCACTCTTTAACAAGAGACAGCATCAGACTAGACTGCTGCTGAGTGGTCCAAAGTTATGTTCTCTGATGAAAGTAAATTTTGCATTTCCTTTGGAAATTAAGGTCCCAGAGTCTGGAGGAAGAGAGGAGAGGCACAGAATCCACATTGCTTGAGGTCCAGTGTAAAGTTTCCACGGTCAGTGATGGTTTGGGGTGCCATGTCATCTGCTGGTGTTGGTCCACTGTGTTTTCTGAGGTCCAAGGTCAACGAAGCTGTCTACCAGGAAGTTTTAGAGCACTTCATACTTCCTGTTGCTGACCAACTTAATGGAGATGCAGATTTCATTTTCGAACAGGACTTGGCGCCGGCACACAGTGCCAAAGCTACCAGTACCTGGTTTAAGGACCATGGTATCCCTGTTCTTAATTGGCCAGCAAACTTGCCTGACCTTAACCCCATAGAAAATCTATGGGGTATTGTGAAGAGGAAGATGCCACACGCCAGACCCAACAATGCAGAAGAGCTGACGGCCACTATCAGAGCAACCTGGGCTATCATACCACCTGAGCAGTGCCACAGACCGATCGACTCCATGCCAAGATTGAGTGCTGTAGATGACCTTTTCAGTTGGCCAACATTTCTAAAAATCCTTTTTTTGTATTGGTCTTAAGTCATATTCTAATTTTCTGAGATACTGAATTTGGGATTTTCGTTAATTGTCAGTTCATCAAAATTAAAAGAAATAAACATTTGAAATATATCAGTCTGTGTGTAATGAATATAATATACAAGTTTGACTTTTTGAATGGAATTACTGAAATAAATGAACTTTTTCATGATATTCTAATATATGACCAGCACCTGTATGTAAAAAATGTGCCAACAAAAAGGAAATGGATTTCGAATCTGATGCTGTTTTTTCGTTTATTTGTCACTTAAACATTGCAAGACAGGGATTTTCAGAGAATTTTACTAATTTCACAGCATATATGAAGTTGATGTTTAGGTAAGAATGAAGGCGTTTTTCATAAACTTTTACAAGCTTTTAATAGAAGCAGAGGTAGAAAGTAATTACTTTAACTGAAGTAGTGCATACATTTAGGTATTTGTGCTTGAGGATATATATTTCAAGGGGACTTTGTACTTTGATTCCAATATATTTAGGAGGAAATATTGTACATTTTACTCCACTATAGTAGTTATCTGAACACATCAGTAACTAGTTACTTTGAAGAGAGATTTTTCTGGAGAAAAATGGCAAAATCTTATGAAAATTATTGCCTCCTTGAGGCAGTTATTTTCGGTAATTCAATGAGTCTTGCCTTTGTCAATAAGGTTTTTTTTGTTGTTGTTGTTGTTGTTGTTGGGTTGTTTTTGTTTTTTTTGGTCATTCAGACCGCTTGGCAGTGTTTGATAAATTAGGATTTATGTAAGAACATTTTTCTTTCAATTCTTGAGGCTCCAGAATGCAACTGATGTAACCTGGAACATAGTGAATAGACATATCAGAGACTGAGCAGCAACAAAGATATTTTTTCTTCTTTTCAATCCCAAATACAGATAACATGACAGGCTGTATCCAGGGAACTGTAGCAGGTAACAGCATTGGCATGGCTAAATCAGGGCAGGAAGAGATGAAGGCTTTTTCAACCTTTAAATTTTATTTAAAAAGAAAAAAACCCATGATGAATGAATCATATCTTCCTAACTGACTTTGCTGCTGTCTGTTAGCAGTTTCACTAACACATTCCTGCTGATTAATAAGCATGATGCTCTCAATAAGCCATGTAGGTGTGACTTTCCACAGGATGAAGAGACAGGAGCAGGCATGAGAAAGAAGTCAGGAGATCTACAAACAAATGGAGAAGCTAAAACAAACATGCCATAGCCTCACCATTTGGCAGCTGGTCATACTGGAAACCAGCTGGGCTCCTTGGCAGCACAGGATGAATCCAGCCAGATTAAGGAGCACACACACCACAGACAGCAGGACAAACACATTGACCTGGAGATGGTGGGATGGATTGGGGGAAAGACGAGAGGGCAGATGAATTAACCCGATGGGACATAAAATAACAATACAAGAAGGTTTAATACACATGATGTGATCAAATGGGGAGAGACAGTCTTTGGGAATGTAGCACAGCCTATATGCTAACACAAATATAAAAAGTCCAAGTGAAATCATGAGTCACCCCTTATTGAATTTGACAGCAGAAACATGCTGCACTCTTATGTTGGACAGATGTTCATATTTACTTCATAATGAAACTTAAGTTAATGCTTGTCTAGAATGAAGCTCCAAGAACAGAAACTTCTAGATTCCAGTGGTTGCTGGAACCAGTAGATCTCTGCAGGATCTTCTACTGAGGTTGACAGTGTGACAACACTAGCTAGAAAGAATTTCTCTTATGTCCATGATTGCCTCTCATATTGTTATAGTGTGCTTTGGCTTCAAGAGACATCTTTGAGTCAAAAACATTCCCTTTTTATTTCAGCCACATCATTTATAGCTGGATTCATGTTTTATAATCCTTTTAAGTGGCAACAGACAACTCTGACCCTTTAATGTCTCCAGGTGGTAACAGTTGTCACAGGACTGAGTGGACATTAGGTTACATTAGGTTTTCCTCAGGTAAACAAGTTTATTAAGTTACTTGTTACTGATGATTCCTCCATGATAACTTCAGTTGGCCACAGAGTTCCACAAGGGCCCATCCTTGGACCAATACTATACATCATGTCTGTTTCCTTTAAGTATCCATATCCATTTGTTTTACAGATGCTATACAGTTGTGCTCAATGACACCTAATGAAACCAATCAACTAATTAAACTTCAAGCATGTCATAAGACAGTGTTAATTCAATTTAAACATTTTTAGACATGTTTGCAGGAAAATCTACTCTTTACCCCAAGTCAGCTCAGTTACAAAAGAATTAAGATCCACTTCTCCAACTGTAAAATGGTGAAAAAAGCTGTGCTTCGATATGAAAGAGATCTATCTCACCATTGAGACAGGTTTCTTTCACTGCAACTCAATGTTTCCTCTTTACTGGAGGAAGGAGCAGGTAGACTGTTTTTTCTCAACAGAGGTTTTTGTTCATGCACAATAAGAGAAGCAAACATGACCAGCTTGCATGTCTGTACTTCCCTGCAGCAAACAAATCTAGCAGGACCCTTATGTAACGTCAGATATGGTCTGTAAGCAGTCAGCTGCACAGGTCGGTGATGGGTTACTATGAAAAGAGTTTTCATTGAAAGATGTTACTGTGGGGAGTCAGACAGATTCAGATTCAGGTTCACTTTATTGTCATTGTAACTATTACAACCAAAGGGTAAGGTGCAGGCTTTCCAGTGCAGAGAAGATATGTAAATATAAAAACAATATAAGAGCAATATAAAAACAAAGTGATGAACAATGTGCGATATACAGACTTATGAAGTCTAGGGGAGGCATATATGTAAACATGGTTTACATGGTAGAGAGGTGTGGTGCAAAGACTGTGTAAAAAATGAATTGGCATAGGATATTTTAAAAGAGGTAGTGACAGTTGCATGGCATAGATACATTGCACTTATTTTGTGGAGGAAGAATTTATGGCTCTGACAGCAGTTGGGAAGAAACTGTTTCTCAGTCAGTTTGTCCTGGTTTGAATGGCACTGTACCGTCTGCCTGATAATTGACAGGCGGATTGGGGCGGTATCCGCAGTGATGCGGGCGCTAAACCAGTCCGTTGTGGTGAAGAGGGGGCTTAGCCAAAAGGCGAGGCTCTCGATTTACCGGTCAATCTACGCTCCAACCCTCACCTGTGGTCATGAGCTTTGGGTAATGACCAAAAGAACAAGATCGCAAATACAAGCGGCCGAAATGAGTTTCCTCTGCAGGGTGGCTGGGCTCTCCCTCAGAGATAGGGTGAGAAGCTCAGTCATTAGGGAGGGACACAGAGTAGAGCCGCTGCTCCTCCATGTTGAGAGGAGTCAGTTGAGGTGGTTTGGGCTTCTGGTGAGGATGTCTCCTGGAAGCCTCCCTCGGGAGGTGTTCCAGGCACACTCAACCGGGAGGAAGCCTCGGGGCCGACCCAGGACACGCTGGAGGGATCATATCTCTCGGCTGGCCTGGTCTGATTGGTTGGGCCTGCTTGAGGATGCACTCCACTAGGGTTGTCAAAAGTATCGATACCCGGATATTATTCAATTCTAAAAATTAATTCTCTGATGAGATACTCAAAAGTATGGGTACCAACAGTGCTGTCTTCACCTGCAGCTGACACACAGCTTCACTTAGTTCCAAGGCACACACCAACTACCTCTTGCTCCTCCCCTTACTAGAAGCTCAGCGTGTGTAGGATGGAGCTAGTGAAAAATGGCGAGTGCTGCTGCTGGACCTTCTTGACCAATTTTGGTCAAAAATGTCAAAAGCAAAAGCTCAGTATGGCAGTATTTTGCACATGAGGCAAACAGTCAGGAAGAAGTCACAGATAGCGACAGGCCGGTTTGCAAGCTCTGCCACAAGCATTGGTGACCAAGTCAAGTAGCACTAGCAGCTTGACAAAACACCTGAAAGACAGACACCCCACTCTTTACACAGAATTGTGAGAGGTTGGTAAAGCTCCCGTTTTAACAACATTAAAGTATGAAGCATCATTATGATCAGCGCTCTCAAGCTTCCATTCTCTGTGGGGGTGAGATGTGAGAACAAGTGAGTTAGATCATAAATGTGTTGTATTGTTGTGTTGTAGGCTATTCATTGACTACTTTTCCGAGCATCAGCTAGGCTACATGCTATATACAGACATATATTTCACCGTGACTGAATGTGATATTTAAGGGTGAGAAACATAGTCATGTGTGTGAAATTGCTGAAATGCAAGTGTCACACAGCGGACATGAGACTTGAGAGCCCTGAATTATGATAAATGCTGACTGGCACATACGTTAATGTCAGCTGCTTAATTAATTGATGTGTTGTAACAGATGTTATTTGTATGATATTTACTGTTTGTTGACATTTCATGCCTATTATTTTGTCATTTGGAGTATCGAGTTTTTTCCTTGGTATCAGTATTGAATATTCAAATTCTAGTATTGTGACGACCCTATGCTCCAGCATGGCGAATGTGGAGCCCCAGCGAGTTGCACAGTACTGTCAATGGGAAAATTGGCTATATATATAAAATGTAGCTACTATTCAGAGTTATTATTGTTTTGTATACAAGTTTTTGTTTTTTTTTTTAGTTTTGGTTTGGTTCCAGTCAGACTCTGTTTCCTAGTTTCAATTTAATTTTTAATTGTTTAAAAATGTCTAGTTTATTCGTTTCAGTATTAGTTTAGTTTTAATTCTTATTATCTATTCCATGGTATTCCAGCTGCGTGAAAAGGCCCTGACAATACTACCGCACAGTCCGAGGGCACGGTCTGTTTTCACCTTTGGTCATGTACTGCATTTGTAACAGCAAATTAAGATTGTGACCGAAGCAGTTAAGCCACGGCCAGTTCAGGAAGCTGACTGCAGCAGCAATGTTGGCAGCGTTATCTGTGGTTATGGCTGAAAGTTTATTCTCATCAAGGAGCTGGTCCTGAAGTGTGTCTGTCAGCGCAGCAACCAGATTTTCTGCTGTATGACTTTCAGGAGAATAAGTTGTCTGGAGACTTTTAGATTCAAGTTTGTGGTGTTTCAGGTGTAAAGGTGTGGACAGTCAGGGACATATATGATGTCATGTTAACTGCAGAACACGTCAGTTGTTAGGAAATAACTGTCTACCCTGTACAGCAGCACTTGAACCTCATTTCTAACTTATACATATAAATGAGGAATAGCTGTTGGTGAGAAATATTGCCATCCAGGCAGCTCGTACTGGGCATCTAGGGCTTTGGGCTTCTCTCCCCTCATCTCTGTCCTCTCAGCCCTCCTAAACTTATGTGTTACTAACTCGTCTTCTTCTCCAGGGCATTTCTGCATCCCCATTTCCCAGAACCCTGACTGCTGCTGCTGCTGGAGGAGGCTACAGACCTGAAGAAGGCCACCCTCAGCATCACCTGCTCATATCCCCATCTGTCCATCATTCTCTTCACCTTTCTCTCCCTCTTTATCTCTGCCCCGCTTTTCTGCTCTTTCCCCCAAACCGGTCAATGCAATCCGTTCCCATCAAGCCTGGATCTGCTCAACATTGTTAAAAGTAAGGTTTTCATCGCCATTGTTTCAAACTGTGCTTGCTCCTGGAGAGTTGTTGGGTGTAGATTAACTTAGCCCTTATAGCCCGATCGGCCCGCTGCCGGGCCGAAAAACACTGGACGTAATTGGGCGCTGTAAAAATGTACCGAAATTTGAGGGCAATGTTTACTTTATATTCTCGATCAAAGTTTGGACTCTAATGCTCACAAAACAGGGTCGGGTGTCTGTTTTAGTGCAAACGTTACCTTTTCATGGTGATTTTAATCTGTTTTGGTACAAAATCGGGACATTTAAATTTTGCAACCACAGCGGAATCAAAGTTGAATAGTGTAGCGTAGACTTCTTCTTTACGGCAGTGTTTGTAGTCTTTGGAAAGGGGAAAAGCTACTGAATCGATCGACACCTACCATTCCAAGAACTACAAATCCCAGCTACGTAAAACTTCGAGCGTAAAACCTGCGCAAACTATGCGCTCTCGCCGTCTTTTACATGCAGCGCCCCACAGACAAAGACAGACCGCTGAACAAAAGCCAAAAGCTCCAATAGTTAGTAGTAGACAACTAAAATTAAGATTTATTGTAATTTGGAGCCAGTTTTCATCAGAGGTAAAAAATAATCCCTTTGGCACAATTTGAAGACCGAGTTCTCGCCTGGGTGTATCCTTACAAAGTCCTTGATTTAGGCTTCACTGTTCGCCCAAATTCTATCAACTTTGGTAAATTAGTGGTCAAGGAGTGGATGAAGCTGATCAGTGGTGTCTGAGTGCATGAAATCATAGCTGGCATAGTGTTTTCCTCTGGTTTATTCCAATTTACTCAGGCTTAATGACAGATACAACACTTCTGACAATTGGAACACATTCTCTGAAGTCCCTAGATGTCCAAGGACACCAAGAACATGCATATAACCTTTAGTAAAGTGTAGGAATTACACATTTACTATGGGTATGTCTTTTTAGGCATTTTTTTCCTGAAAATATGCTTTGAGTGGAAGAGGTTAAGGAGTGTGGTACTAGACCTGCTCTAATTGTTAAGTGTCATGAAATAACTTTAGTTGTGAGTAGGCACAATACAAATAAAACTGACTTGACTAATGGCAGGACTACTAAATAATAATTTGAAGCTGTGATAGTTTATTTATTTTTGGTCAGTTTTTAACACATTCTCTGTTATTTGTTGATTTTAATGCCAACAATGTTGAAAACTGACATGGAAACTGTCAAGAATTTAGTTTTGTTGTTTTTTGTAAACACTAAAAAAAAATTATCATTTGTATTTGTTTGTGTCTTACAGTATATAGAGCTGCACTATTTGCAGTATGTGCAGCTCTCAGCAAATAATGCAGTCAACAGATGGTATGTTATCCTACTCCGATGTTTATTTCTAGCGCATTTCTGGGCATATATTTAGGGCCTGAGCCCGAAGGAACTTTAGGGCGAAGACCCTATTGTTTTAGCAACATTGGTTTCTCTTTTCCAACTCCACTTTGAACCTTAATTTGACCCCCTAAACATGCTCAAAAACGAACCAAATTTGGCATGCACATCCGGTCTGGCAAACATTTTTATAAAGTGTCAAAATTAACCCCCCAAGTACCAAAATGTGCTCACAGTGCCACCTATATCTCTAGAAACGTGTTCCACAGCCGACCACAGCTGTAGAACGAATGTCGTAGAGACATGAAACCAAAACTCAATTATTGGTCTCATCAAGACCTACAAATGTTATGGGGACACTCATGACCTAAATCCAACAGGAAGGCCACAATATGGACATGACACTGACAATTTTGTCCCCATTTTGGACCCTGGACAAACGCTATCTCCTCCTAGGGCGTTCATGGTATCGACTTCAAAACAAACAACATACATGACTCATGACACTGTGCTGAACAAAATTTCTTAAAAAAAACTTTGTAATAACTCAAACTGTTTGGATTTTATAAACCCTAAAATTCCAGGACACACTTTTCACCTCACAATGTAAACCAATGGGGAGACTGTCTCCTCAGACACTCATAGCCTCAAATAGATGCTTCTCACATCTACACAATAACTCACACCACTTCACAAATGACATCACTACATTCCTCACAAAAATCCCTACAAAAATATATTTCATTCAACTTTTGACCAAAATTCTGGGGATTTGAGCATTTTTCACACGACAAACACTCAAAAATTCCTCCTCTCCACTCTAGCATAGGTGGCAGATAGCAGCAGGGGAGGGGTTCTTAGAGGCACAGCTCTCAGCTCTGCACTCACACTTGGTGTTACACTGAGAGTTCCTCAACACTGGGAATGTTCCTTAGACATCCTGTTTTGGTTCTTAAAGCCCTGCAGGTGAAAGTTCTCTTTATGAATATGTTATTTATTTAATAATATAATGGCAGCATCATTTCGACCTCATTCCTTCTCTGGAACACAAAACGCTGTGAATCTGTTCCTTCAAAGGCTTCAATGGTGAAGCTACGAAAGACGTGTTCTCAGAGAATGAGGAGTGGGGAGTGGGTGCTCTGCAGGAAAACAGCTTCATTACCCCTGCGTAGAGTGAATGGAGTGGAGAGTTTTTGAACAACATCCTGAAAGCAGCTCACATTATTAAATTTACATCCTACTGTCAAGACATTCTTCCATTTTCTCTTTGTGTGAGAAATAACCAAGTTACATACGGACTCTACAATGGGTTGCTGATGTGGGCAGAATTTTTCTTGGTGGGTTTTCTGGTTTTTGCATAAGACAAATGCATCAGTGGCACATTAAAGACAATTGTTATTCTTATTAATGCCAGTTTAGTTAATACACTTCTTGTCCATCATCCTCGGAGCCAATATGAAGATAGAAAACTCTTCTGTCTTCTGTGCTGCCTTGAACTGCCTGTGAGACCCATGCTAGTTAGCTTAGCACAATGAATGGTAGTGTATGGGAAGCGTTAGCATACGTAGCCAAAAGTTATCAAACTATGAATGAAGTGACATTTGTATGTCAACAGGGACACAGATGGTGGATAGAATTTACATCCCATCATACAACCACAACAACAGCTTCTTTACTTTTCATTTTCATTCAAAACATCTTCAGCATCTTAAGTGGTGAGCTAAAAAAAACATGAAATCTTAAGACACTTTCTTTTGTATTTACATTTCAAATCTTACAGTCCTTCAGGTTCCTTTGTAAATGGAGCTACACAACACTCAGTACCTGAGATGAGACAATTTAAACATCTTCTTTGAAAACAAGGCTTATTGTAGCCAGCCAGAAGGATAGGCGGGGCTTTCTCTCATTTATAACGTACATTGTAAACTGCAATTGGCTTTGTTTTGTGGTGTTGAATGTAGGTCTGCTTTGCGTCAGCAGGAACTATGGCTAAGCGCTACCAGCAGGCTGTTGTGAAGACAACAGAGGAGAAGGTTGTTAAGCGTTTCCTTAGTTTTATGATTTTTGTCTTTCATGTACCAAACTAAAACCATCAAATTACAAGTTGACCTGACAGAGTTCCTGGTAAAAGGTTGTTGGGGGATTGGAGATTCTACCGATGATCAATGACTTGAGTGTTGTTTCAGGATTTTTAATATATCTTTCTCATCGCATCTCTTTCCCCTTTGGAAGACCGACTCAACCTTGGGAAACGGTTCCCCTCCTCTGAAAGCTGGCAGGCTTCCACTCGGAACGAAGCTGGAACCCATGATGGCATTCAAGGTAAAGATCTCGAGAAGATGAGAAGGAGAAGAGTGAGAAGGAGAAGAGCTTGTGTCTCCTGAAGGAGGAGCTGAAGAGAGAAGAGGAGAATGAACAGGGGAAAATCACAAAGAAGAGGGATATGGACCTCCTCCAGACCAAGCCGCCTGAAAAAGTGAGAGGGCGGAACAAGGATGAGAACAAGGAGAAAAGCTTGTGTGTCCTGAAAGAGGAGCTGAGGAGAGAAGATGAGAACGAAAAAGGGAAAATGTAAAAGGAAAAGGTGATTCGTCTCCTGAAGGAGGAGCTTAGGAGAGAAGAGGAGAACAAAAACAGGCAGATGACAAAGGAGAAGGAGAAAAGATTGTGTCTCCTGCAGTAGGAGGTAAGGAGAGAAGAGAAGAATGTAAGGGGGCAGATGTTAATGGAGAAGGAGAGGAAACGCTTTCTTGTGCAAGAGGAGTTTAGAAGAAATAAGGAGGAGGAAAAACAGCAACTGTTGAGGGAGAAAAATCACAGAATGCGTCTTCTGCAGGAGCATCTTGCCCAGAAAGAGGAAGAAGAAAGGGGGCAAATACTGAAGGAGAAGGAAGAAACAGTCTCCTGCAGGAGATTAGCAGGCAGGAAGAGGAAGAGAAGCAGCATATAATGAAGGCGAATAAGAAGAGACTCCTGCAAGAAGATATTAGGGAGGAAAAGGAGGAGAGGAAGAGTATAGTGAAGGAGAAGAGATTGAGTCTCCTGCAGGAGCATATTAAGAGCCAAAAAGAGGAGGAGAAGCAGCGCTTGAAGGTGGAAAAGGAGGAACAACTGAGGTAAGAATAGTGTTTTAAGATCCCTGGCCCTTCATTTCCAGGGCGCAAGAGAAGCACACTGGACGACAGCAGATTAACAAATGCGACGCTAACGATGTAGAACATACAGTTTAAGTACCAAAACACGTCCACGTTCTTTAAGTGTTGGATATTCATTCCCCTTATATAGTTTTCCAAGTATTTATAGTTTTACTCCAACAGTCAAAAAGCCAGTATCATTCTGCAACACTGTATGTGTTTGCTTCTCCTCAGGGCTCTGCACCAGCGCCTCCTGTCGGAGAGGAGAGAGGAGGAGGCCCAGCTGAACAAGGAGTTTGAGAGGATCCTTTAGGATGTTCAACAGCCGCAGAGATGGGAAGCCCAGGTCTGTCCGAACATCATCACACAGACTGAAGAAGAGTTTCTCCCTGGACGTGAATTCATCACTGGTACCATCATCAAAACCTCTAATTTATGATCTTATTAGGCTGCAGAAAAGGACGAGGAGTCGCTGACAGCGTCCGCAGACAAGACCTGGATGGAGCTCTGGAAGGCCCAGACGTCGTGCTTCCAGACCAGGCTGGCACAGAGGGAGGACAAGTATGACAGCCTGGCCTGCAAAATGAGGTAGAACTACAGTTCCTGCACCATTAAAAGGGAGCCACATCCTTAGTCTGACTTTAAACCACAGAATCTCACTGCAGGCTCACAGCTGTTAACATTTTTTGTTGGATCCTGGTCTTGTTTTGTCCCGTCAGTGAATTTGAAGCAAGTCAAAGAGGGACCAGCTCATCCGAACAGAGGCATGTGAAGAAGAAGCAGGTGGCTCACTCCAACGCTGACAGGTACACACGAATATATACCTGGAGGACTCCCCCACGTCAGAGCCTGGAGAGGAACACCAGCACTGACTCTCCAGCCCAGAGGAGCTGAACACACTGCAGAATGGGAGACATACCAGAGCTCGCTGCACTCTGCAGGAGAAATAGTACACAAAAAAAAAGGATCCCAGAGATTAATCAGAGGCAAGACACCATATTTAACCTGTTATATCTGTGTGTCCAGATTCCATCACTACAACTCCACATGCACCAGATCCACCGACAGGGACCTGAAACTGGGAGGCCTGGTGACTTTGGAGAAGAGGCAGCAGCAACTGGTACGAAGGAGGAAGACCACCAGCTGGTCAGGCTTGCTGAAGCACAGTGTTTGATGAGTGATTATTAAGATATTTGTCCTGCTTTGAAGTGATACTTCACCCAAATAGGTGTTTGGAGGTCACAAAGGCAGTTCGTCTCTTCTAGGTGTGTTTTCACACCTGATTCACCTGCGTTCTTCTGATTTCTCCACTCCAGCCTCCGTTCCGAGAAGAAAGAGAAGAGAGGAAGGGGACCTGCCATCTGGAGGCTAAACTGGAGGTGTTTATTGAGACCCTGCAGTAGATCTCCAGCCAGGTCAACTCTATCCAGGCTGCTATGGATGCCCACACAGGCTGCCCCACATATGCCCCCTCCCTCTGCACTGCTACTGTTTTCCCCCATACAGCCCTGCCAGCAGTCTGTACAGCGCCCCCACCACCAGCAGGTTGAGGGCTTGTGATGACATCATCAGTCACCTCCCTGCTACGAAGGCGATGCAACCGACGGTTTCCAGCACCTGGAACTGCCCCCGTTACACTCCTGCTAGGTACCTGCAGTGAGCCTTGAATCATGTCGCCATTGCAGCCGAATTAAACTTGCTCACTGTCTCAGATGTGTTTACAACAGTACTAACACTGCATCTGTGTGTGTTTCTAGTTCTGGGTTGAAGGACACATTTGGCAGCAACAAAAGATGGCTGGACTTTGACAAGAGCCATAACAGCAAGTACTGGTGAACACAGGAGGCCCAGTGTCCCCATCAACCAGTAAACATTGTCATGCAAAAAGCCTGAAGGTTCTTCAGGGCAAAGACCCTATTGACTTTGCTCGACACACTGAAAACACTAACACTAAAACCGACCCCTTAAACACGCTTGAAAACTCACCAAATTGGCACGCACATCCGGTCCAGTGAAAAATTCTATATTTTTAAAAAACGATCTGCTCAATAGCACCACCTAGGTACAGAAAAAGGCCCACCACAGCACGTAGGAATGTCATACAGACATGGGACTAACACCATTTTATTCATCTCATCAAGACCGACAGCTCAAATGCTCACACCCCTGACCTAACTCCAACAGTAAGTCCACAATTTGGACACAAACATTAAATTTTGGACAATTCCTGGCCCCAAACAAATGCTATCTCCTCCTAGGGCGTTAATGGTATCACTTCGAACTTGAAACATTACTCAGGACATTTTCAGGTTCAAAAGTTATGGAAATCTCTGTAATAACTCAAATGGTGTGGATTTTATAAGCCCTCAACCTCGGAGACACATTTTCCACATACAATGGAAACCAATAAGGGGGCTGTTTCCTCTCATCGCACATGCTCTCAAACACACACTTCTCACATCTAAACTATAACTTCCACACCTTCTAAAAACACACCACTTGATTCCTGACAAAAATCCCTAAAGAAATATTATATAATATTAATATAATATTAAAATAGTATTACATTCCACTTTTAACCAACATCTGGGGAATTTATGACACTTTTTCATACTAAAAACTGTAACAATGTAGACCAATGGGGAGACTGTCTCCTCAGCCACACACAGCCTCAAACAGACGCTTCTCACATCTACATTACAACTCGCACCACTTCACAAATGACATCACTACATTCCTGACAAAAATCCCTACAAAAATATATTACATTCAATTTTGACCAAAATCTGTGGATTTATGAGCATTTTTCACACTACCAACTCTCAAAAATTCCTCCTCTCCACTCTACCATAGGTGGCAGAGAGCAGTGGGGGAGGGGTTTTTAAAGGCACAGCTCTCAGCTCTGCACTCGCACTATGGCTGCATCCGAATTGCCAAGTAGGTCGGATCGTAGGTCTCAGAGTAGGTCGTACGTAGGCTGTCTGAAACCACAACTGTAGCGACCTACTTCTCAACCTAAATTCCAGCCTAAACACACCCACATTGTAGGTCGGTTCAGGTGCATCCTATGGAGCAACCTATGGCCCACAATGCAGCGCGGACTTCTTCGTCCCCTAAAAACCTGTGGACCTGCAAGCCAAGTTTGCGCCACCAACAGTCTCCCATTCTTATGCAACACCAACGTTTATAGTCATTGTTGATGACTAAAGGTGTGTTCACACCGCGTTGCGTTTGGTGTGAACACACCTTTACAGGTGCGTTAATGTGCTTAATAATAGAGAATGAGTGAAAGGTGCGTTCAGAGTGGAGTGCAGTACGACAGTCAGGCCAGCTGGTGGGGCTTTCGTTGGTGCTGTCTACCTATTTGCAGTATCTGTGCTCTGCCAGCAGAAGTCGTGCTTCACCACCAATCTTGTAGGGTGTCCGAATGGTGCCGCCGTGTTTAGGTTGTAGAAGTAGGCTGTAGCAGTAGGTCGTAGCAGTAGGACGTAGGTTGCCACTTGGCAATTCGGATGCAGCCTGTGTCAGACTGAGACTTCCTCAACACTGGGAATGTTCCTTAGACATCCTGTTTTGGTTTCTTAAAGCCCTGCAGTTGGATGTTCTCTTTATGAATATGTAATTTATTTCATGGCCATTTTGAAATATTACGAAGAAATTCCTCCTCTCAGCACACTTCACACTTCAGCACAGGTGGCAAAGAGCAGCAGGGGAGTGGTTCTTAATTGTGTTCATTTCGTGAATGAAAACCAAACGAAAATGTTTTAGTCAACACACATTTTTTACCAGATGAAAACTAGACTAGATGTGACTAAAACTCCCATTAATAAACAATAACTTGGACTAAATCAGTATGCATTTTCATGGACTGTTCATTAACAAAGACGAGATGAAAATTATATTATTATATGATACGATTTTGTCAAATCCGGTCTCCTCCTCGGCTCTTCAGCCACTCACACACAGTGACACCCCCTTTCAAATCTGCAGCGGGCACAGAGTGCACAAACACATGGGACAGACATGAGATGGATTCATGGCAAAAGTTTAAAAGTACAACATTAATGGCCACACTTTGCATGGGGCCTGGGAGAAAGAGAAGACGTGATATATTTTTGCCACACTGAAGTGGAGAAAAAACTTGTGCTTGATTTTAGTCGAAGGGAAGGAATGTGGGCACAAGGTAGCTGGACTAAAACACAACAAACTTGAAGAGAAACATCACAGTTCACCACAAAGACATCATGGTAAGTTAACAAAAAGTCTGGTGGTGGTTGTTTTCACGTAACATTAAACTAACGGCTGTAATGTTCCAACAACAATGTTAAACCAACCGCAAACTAACGCTAGCTAACTTACTAGCTTCATAGCATGTAGTGATCATAGCCACTTGTTGCTATATTTGTGTGTGGCTGGCTAACTTACCGTACGTTAGCTTCTTAGTACATAGCGACCCTGGCCACTTGTTGATAGAACTGTGTGTAAGGTTGAATTTATGCCAACTTCCATACATTATACTGGTCGGGCAACTATGGCTTAAGTTGGATTGCAAGTTTAATTAAAGCAGACAGAGGCATGAGCTAATCTAGGAGCTGCAAGTAAATTATAGTTAACATAAAACACCTGGGCAGCTACACATGGAGGCAAACTAATACGAACTAAAACAATTCATCTAGATAGAATAAAATAAAATAATATGCCACATATTTGTGATATCAAAATGGGGTCCCAAGCTAAAAACGGTTGGGAACCACTGCCCTTGGAGTTTGCATCCCAATGTATTTATTTGGTGAGATAAAAGGCTGTTCTGTTTGTTTTCACATTACCATCACAAGGACATTTGATTTGAATTCGCATCAATATTAATATAAATAAATGCCTTCAATTATTTCTGCATTAAATAGGCTAGTTTTGCTAGTATGAGTTTGAAATGGATTGCTTAATGTAGTTTTTACAGATACTCAGTTTTTTTAATTAAAAAAAAAATAGGCCTATAAGCGTTACTTATACACTTAGATTTCCTGTATCCTGTGCATCTAGCCCTAATAATTTCAGATCAGATGGAAATGTCCAATGTGATATGCTGACATACTAGACCTGCTCTATCTGTAAAGTGTCGTGAGATTATTTTGTGTTGTGATTTGGCGCTATATAAATAAAACTGACTTGACAAAAAACGTAAAAGGGTAAAATGACTGTCCTGACTAAAACTTGACTAAAACTAAATGAATAAAATTATGTTTTCTTGGATTAAAATAAAGACTAAAATGCTTGACTTCGAGTCAACTATAAATTGAAAACTAAATAAAAATAGGATGAGGTTTACTAAACGTGATTAAAAAAAATAACAAATGCAATTGAAACTGGACTAAAACCGAGACTAAATTTAAAAATGACTGATAAAATTAACACTAGTTCTTAAAGGCACAGTTCTCAGCTCTGCACTCACACTTTGTGTCAGACTGAGACTTCTATCTCCTAAACTAAACCTCTCACCAATTTCCAACCTACATCGCTGGATTCAGGACAACTTCTCATTCACACTGGCAGGCGCGAGGAGGCTCAAGTCCGTAACTACACTGCTTGCAGCTTTAATTAGGGGCGAAGGCCTATTCTTATTGTAATGTTTGTTTCTTATTCTTGTTTATACTTATGTTCGATAAAATAATTATAACAGAAGCAACAAAAGCTATAATGTTCTATATGTCTATTAAATTGGTTTTATCCTGTGTTTATGTTTGAGCGTGGGAAAAAGCTCTAAATAAATGTATTTGTAGAAGTGTTAATTGTAATTGTTATGAATGATTGATTATTTTTAGTGACTTTTGCAGATTTATTCTTCTAATAATTTAGTGAAATTACATAAAATAATAATAGAGCACTTCTGGAATGTTAAGACCTATGATCAGCAAAGCTGGAAAACACCAAATATATGCTGAATCATCTTTTCTATGTGGCATGGATGGACTGATATTCCTGGAATGACATGAATAAAACACTGCTCCCCTACCAAGCAGGACTTTTGTAAATGAAAACCTAAACTAATATGAATGCCATGCTGTCCTTTTAAAAATATCCTTTCAAAGAAAAGGAGCATTGAAATGAACTGTCGTAACATGTTACCATGTTGTCAGGCAGACATCCGCATAACTTAGATTTTCTTGCTCCAGCATGTAAACAGAGAACCTCTTGCACTCTTGCATCACATAAAGACTTTTTTTCCACGTCTGTCTCTACACTGTTCAGACTAAGACTGACTTAACACTTGTGTTAATGTTGAAAACCTATGTAGGGCTACTTTTTTCCCCACTAAGAAAATTGATTGGGAAACAATTCACTGGAGTTATCATAGTAACCAGACAAAGCTACCCATGATACATCAGTAAACTCTAAAAGAAGGCAGGTTTGGTGGCCAGGAAGGTGCAGAGAAATACATACGTAGGTCTGAAGGCGATAATTAAAAATGGTTGAGTTTCCATTCATCAAATACAGCCAGGATGATAAAGAACATCATATCTATAACTGAGACATGTCAGTTTGTCTGATGAGCCAGAGGCAACGGAAGCATGAATCCACACAAAAACTGTGGAAGAAGCAGCCACTGAACAGATATTGGTGTACCACAAACATCAGTCTGCAGGAAAGACAGCTATTTATTTACTCAGCTGTGGTACATCAGCAGGCATGTAAAAGTGCGTGCAAATGTTATTTTGGTCCCATTAGATGCTGGTGTGTCATTGCTATCCAATACTGGTGCCAACAACACTGCCTGGACATGACTTGTAGCTACAGCTCAACCTCCACCAAGGAGTTTCAGCAAGATTACAAGAAAACCAGACGACCAATTGTCATGGATCCTGGTGGAGGGGTGGAACACAGGCCTGGGAAGAACCCAGTAAACATTTCGAGAAGATACATCCTATTCATAAAGACAATATTACATTGATCAAGGTAGAGGTCTTTACTGTCTGACTGTCCCTCTACTTTCTGCAATGTTGCCCCTTTAATCATTAATAACCAAAAACAAACTCAATCCTGCATACTTTCATCAACTATTTTTTTTTTATTGAAATAGCTTGTTTCCGCTTTTTTGGTTTGGAATTACTTGAAAATTACTCGGAAATCTATCTTATGCATGTGTTTGTCTACTGGCTGGAAAGACCCCCCCCCCCCCCCTTTTTTTAAAGAGTATGTAACTGACTGATTTGACTGATAAGGGATGACTAAGATTTCAGTTTCACTTTAAAATGAACAAATGTCCACTTTTTACTTAGCTCATACAAGACGTCTCTTTTCTTATTCTACATAAATTATCATAACCCCACAGGTTTATCCTGTGTTCTTTAGTAGGGTGTGTTCATCCAATTTGGGGAAAAAAGTAAAGATATATGAATAGAAGCACAAGACAGAGAGACACAAAGTCTTTTTTTTTTTTTTTTTTTACCAGAAGAAGCATCGGTCTTCTCCATGTTGTGAGGCCCACAATGCCTGACAGAATGACCTGGAAAGACAAGGAGTAAAAATTCATATAGTACAACCCAGAGTCAAAACAAAACAAAACAAAAAAAACAACACATCTATTTGAACAACCCCAGTAATCAAGGCTATAAAATTTGAGAGGCATGACTCAAAATGATGTCCTTCCAAATTACTGTCATCATGCAGCTGTAGTGGTTTCTTGTGAACTGTGCTCATTGGGGAGAAGGACTGAATAAACACGTTTTTCATGTTAGATGATATTTGCACGGTTTCCTGTGTCCCAATGCAGTGTTTTTGAAAACAACCAACCCATGTAAAAATTCTCTTAATATGTTGTGGGTTATAAAAATTTTTTTAAAAAACACTTTTTTTCCCCCCTGTTGGCTTTACCACTTCCATTTGGAACCCCCTGGACATCCGTTGACTGGCAGTTGGTATTATAACATCACTGACATCCTGTTGTGTCAGACAATCACGACCAAGCTTACGGCTGCTGTTCCACAAAGTCCAGTGTTTGTGCATCAGTGCTGAGATATTAGATTTGAAGATGATTTGGCTTTGAGGGTATTAGCTTGGTGGCCCTGCCTAAGGCAGTTGAGCACTGGTAGTCTTGTTGGCACAAACTGGGATAGGCTGTAGCATGAAAGAAATTTCTGCTAACCAGACTGTTCGGCAGTGTTGCGATGCTCAGAAATAGTCTTGTTTCTGCCTTTACGTGGGTAATTCAATTTTTTTTTTTGCTGGTTCAAATGTCTCTTTAAAGATTCAACATGGGATTTTGTCAGATATGCGAGATAAGGGGATAGTTAAGCTATCTAGCAAGTCTCAGTATTCACCAGCAGTCATGGCATTGGCTGACTGAAAGCTTACCTACATCAAATAAACATAGATACACGTATACTCTTGCCTTAATGATGCTTGAAATGTAAATTTACAGTAGTAGTGCAACAGCAGCAGCAGAAGAATTCCCTGACTTTAAGAGAAAGAGCATACTGCATCCAAACTCTCAAATGACCAATGAAGTGGATGAAGCAAGGTGAACACTTCCTTTTCAGTCAATGTGAACATTGCTTTAAGTCACTCATAATTCGCCTGGTGCTGCAAAAGTTCCTTCTTTGAAGTTAGAGCAAAAAGTTCCTGTAACTGAGTTTGTAAAACAGAGGTCAAGTGACTAAAATTGTTAAAGGTTCCTGCAATAGGGAGACAATAGAATATGAGGTTCTTAGAACAAAGTTTTTAGGATTATGAAATGGTTCCTCTAGTCAAGCCTAATAATACTGATGGTCTTCATATTTGTGTACAGTAAAATATAGTACATTGAAATCCTAGAGGTTTCTTAGCAAGTGTAAGGTTTAGACCAGTTTATCAATTGGACTCCAACACTGCAGCAGGTAAAAAAGCCCCACTGACATGCCCTGTGCCTGTTAAAATCATTAGAAGCCCATTGTTATGATCCTGCATTCATGTGCCATTTCCCTCTCTCCACCCAGTTCTGAGCTCTGCCCCTGTTGGTTGGTGATTGGCTGCTCCCTTTGTCAGTCACTCTGCGGCACACAGGAAACACCAGCTGAATCCATTCCCTGATTACCCTCCCCTGGGTATTTAAGTCCGAGCTGGTTGTTTCCCTGTGCCGGAATATTAAATAGCATCCGTCGTCTTGACCTGCTCACCTTCCGTGCATTTTGTAAGTTTTTTCCCCAAGTTTGTTGTCTCGTCGCTGTTTTCTAGTTTTTTCTCCTTGTTACTTTTCTAGTCCGAGTAGAGAGACCTCCTTGTTGATCGTTACTTTTTCTAAGTGTGCTTTCGCTCCACTTTTTCCTGAGCCACTAAGGTGTGCCAGAAGACCCAGTATTTCTGTGGTATATTTGTTAAAACTATTTGTCGGATTATAGCAGCTGAGTGCTGACTTTTTGATTTCCTTAGATTTCCGTTCCCATTCTATTTGGCTCGCTGATTCCTCAGCCTTTATTTTTTTTTTTTCCCCAAATTCTTATTTCACCCCAGAGTTAGTCTGGTGGTCGCCTTTTGTTATCGTTCCTTCAGCCTATCGTGCTGCCTGCATTTGGTTATAGTGTTTTGCCAAATTTTAGTTTTTTGCGCCCTGTGCGTTTTATCAGCGTTCCACTTGTTTGTTGTGTCTCAGAGAAACCTTGACCACTGTACTCTAATAAACCTCGTTTGTTAAACCTTGAGCTCCGTGTGTGGACACTTTGTCTCCTCTTGTGCTGATTCTGGTAGCCTGGTGAAGGCAGGTCTAACACCCATGCCTCTACAAAATGCGTGCAGATCAGCAGAATAGGGCATGATGCAGTCACCCACCCAGCACCGACACAAGGATCACTACTGTACAGGTTAGCAGCACCGCTGTATGCCACTTCATACTGATAAATTTGAAAGAGCAGCAGGCAAAGGAGCTCCAAAAACTTGGCAGCTACACCAATGATGCAATCAATATTACTTTGTGACAGGGTTAGCCTGATGGTCAATGCTATCATCCATTGGCAACAACTGACAATCATTGCCACAAGTAAGCAGCCCCCAATCCAGTGCTCCGGAAGGTTAGAGATCTGCTCCTCCACATCAATGGACGCTCTTATCACACCATCAAAGGAAACCTGCAACTTGGGCATCATCATGGACTCCACCTTCTCCTAGCAGTCTCATATTAAATCCATCACAAAGTCCACCTTAGAAATATCTCCGGTCTCCGCCCTCACCTCAGACTTCGTAGCCAAAACCCTGATATACATTCATCTTTTCTCAACTGGACTTCTTTAACGGAGTCCTGTACGGGATTCCCTTGTAAAGGTCCAGTACGTGCAGGACTCAGCTGCCAGGGTTGTCACTCACACTAGGTCCGAGCAGCACATCATCCTAACCCTAATCCGTCTCCACTGGCTCCCCATCAGATACAGGATCTCCTACAAACTCCTTCCCCCCAACAAATCCCTTTATGCACTCGCCCCCCCCCCCCGCTACCGGTCCGACCTTCTCCACCAACACACTATCTCAGAACCTGCAGTCCTCAGACATGGGCCTTCCGTCCATCATCTGCACCAGACTGAAGAGCTTTGGGGTAGAGCTTTCAGTGTGGCTGCACCAACCCCTGGACCCCCGATAGCCACAACCCTGGACACTTTCAAGTCATCTCTCAAGACCCACCTTTTCACCATGGCCTTTCCCAATCAGTCTTACTTTGCCTTCCCCTTGTCTGTCTTCATCCCTCCTTTCCCAAACCCGTTTCCCCACATTTATTTAAACTGCCTTGGGTACTTTGAAAGGTGCTATATAAATGTTGTTATTCTTGTTTTTAGCTGAGCTTCCTCAGTATAGCTGGTGGGCTAACTTTGTCACTGCACCACATGTCCATAACTTGTGTTAAACTTGAAACAAAAATGAGAGGGAGATATTTGTTGGACATTCAAGACAGGGATGCAGAGTTTTCTGGGCTCTGAGACAGATGGAAGGTACTGTCAGACCAAGTGGGAAGTGGTAGTAACTACATTGGTAAGTTAATGAACAAATCAGCTTTTCTAAGACAGGACAGCTAACCCCCCCACAGCAGTTAGTATTGGAATAGGGCTGAGCATTAATGCCAAAGATTATCACAATAAGTGCGAAATAATATTTTTTGTATTAGTTTACAGGCTGTTTTTTACTCTTAAGGGAAAGATGAGGACACCAGATAGTTATTATTCATGATGAATCTTTTTCAAGTTCATATCAGGACAAAAACTTCCTGCCAAACAGTGGAACATTTGAATAAACTGAGGCAACATTGATAAGTTATTTTCAACATCAAAATATCAGTAAAATCCCTCATGTGCTACATTGTGACACAACACACGTGTCAGAAGGCTCAGACTGAGTCTAAAAACATTTTAAATGATAATGTCAATGAATAAACAAATAGAAATATGACATGTTATATATGAAACATTTTGTACTGCCATAATGTTTGATGACAGTATAACCAAAATACTTTTGATGCTACATTTTTCCACGATTGGAGGAATGTCAGGATATGATGCAACTGTTTTGGGACATTTTTCTTTTCTTTTCAGTGTTTTTGGCTTAAATGACAGTCCTGGAAAACACTGATAATATCTGTCTGTTCCTCTCTCTCCCTCTCTCTTTCACCTTACTGGTCAGGGCAGATGCATCCGCACAGATGTTTCTGCCTATTAAAAGCCAGTTTTTCATTGTTGTAGCTAACAAATGATTTAGTTTAAAGAGACTCAACAATTCCCCATGAGCAAGCACATCTGCAGAGTGTAGTTCTGTGGATCTGCTCGATTTGCTAAGTGTCATGAAATAACTTTAGTTATGATTTGTTGTTACTGGTGTGATAGTCTGCTGCCATTCTGGACTGTAGTTTTTTGCTTTGGGGCACTACATTGCATTCTACACTCAACTGATGAAACAGGCTTGTTGTGTTGTTACCTGTCTGTCATTTGATGTCTTAAGCAGTTTGTACTGCACTGCAGTTTTTAACAAACATATCTGTGAGCAAACTACAACTTAGTTGAGTGATATTTCTTTTCTAGGATGTCTTCCTCTTTTGTGTTGCTCAGTGCCAAAGCTTTTTCTGCAGCATCACAACTAGCCTTTTAGCCTACCCACTGCCTGGAAACAAAACACAGGGCTCATGCTACTCCTGGGTCACAGCTCACAGAAAACAAGATCAAGATGCATTGTAATATTTAAAACTACAACAGTATCAAATCTTTGATTATTATTTATATCAGGAATATACAAACACAGCATTGTGTCCACTACTCCAAACAACCTCACTGGCTTTTATGGATGGTTCAGATCCTATGGACAAAGATGACAAAAAGCTTACACTGCCAACAATCGAAATAAGGCTACCAACACCTTTAAGTAAGTCCTTCCTGTGTTTTAAACCAATACAGATCAGGAGACCAAAGCATACTACAGAGAAGACAGGCTGATGTATGCCATTAACGTCATCTCACATAAATCCTGAACTTGGGCTTGAAAGAACTTTTGGGGACTCCCAGAGTTCTCTGTGCCACCACAGTGGATCTGAGCTAATGTAATCAACTCTGGTATGTCCCTAGTGGGTTCAGTTAGTGCATAGGAAATGAAAATACCAATAGAGTTGCGCCATGGTGACTGGTCAATAAAAGGCAGAGCCTCCCTTTTCACCCAAAGGATGTAGAGATAATATAGTCATACATATGTATATGATGGGGCACATTTATCTTTAAGGAGCCACATTAGAGTTAAGTGCCAACAAGGGAACATGGTGGTGTAAAATCTCAGTGTTGTCCTTGATAGCACTCTATAACTCAAAACCATTCCAAGGCGTCTACCTCAGAAATCAGCCTCATGGTGCCTCCAGTACATCTGTCCACCATGGGGTCCAGAGCCTTCAACCACTCTGCCCCCTCCTGATATCAGGAGCATTGACACTTTGTCTATATTCAAATCCTGCCTGAAAACCCACCTTTCTAAACCGGCCTGGAGACTCTTGATTGTTGTTGCTCTGCTGCAGATTTTATTTTTTAATTTTGTCTACGGTTTTTACCTTTGTTTTGTCCTTTTGTATTTTTAACTGTCTTTTCATTGTTCTGAATGATGATCTTGAGTGTCCTGAAGGCACCTTTAAATAAATGTATCATTATTATTATAAACATGTTTTTTCAAGGTTTCCCATTAGTTCATCATTTACCAGAATATAATTTCATTAATTGATGAACTCAGGAGGCTGCAACCCAGATGACATTTTAAATCAATTTGTTCAGGTTTGATCGCACGGTGTATAACACATATGCCAAAGACAAAAGCTTTATTTTCCTTAAGATTTCTAAAATATAAATGTAAAGAGCATTTTCGAGTAAGTCATAACATCTTGGTTAATTTGTAAAGTATTGAGGTTCAAAGAAAATACATTCAAAATGTTTAGCCATCTATTGGGTCTTGGCTCAACAATTTTAACAGGCCTCTGAGATCAGTTTCAACACTGGTACTAGCATGCTGCTCTAACACATGAAGAAACTTCATTTTTCAGCTGCACGGAGATCCTAGAGGCCACGCAGAGATGTTTGTTTCCCTCATCCTAGGGTGAATTCACAGAGGTTCTACGAAGCCCTCCGTGGGAATACCACTTTGGTATTTCTTACCCTGCTGACTTATTTGTATTGGTGGTGTTTGGCTCTGAAATGTAATCAAACTGAGTGATACACCCAGAAAAAAATAAACCTGTAGCTCATGTAAATTACTAAACTGTAGTTATCCCCTAAGTCTTAGTGTCTACGTCTCTGCAGGTTATCTTACGGTAAATAGTTCTATTTAAACTGTTTGTGTGACAAGCACCTGCACAAGTAGCGTACCACTGTTCAGTGTTTGTGACAGCACTATTTAGTATGAGTTTCAGTGTGAATGCAAACCGTCCAGCTGACTCTCGCTCATTACCAATGAAATGCTCATACGGGCCTTCGGCGAGCCTATTTGTGATACGCGTAAAACATGCTATCAATGATACAACCGCTAACTTACCGAGGAGCCTGCCCAGAAGGGACAGGAGTTCCGAATGGGGGGAGAACTACTGAGGGACAGAGCTCCGAAGGACAGCGCCACCATGGAGCCGCCGAGTAACAGCTGCAGTAAGCCCAGCGACAGCAGCGGCCGCCCGGGAAGGAGCAGCCGAGAGCCGCCGCCGGCGATCCGGGAGGAGGCAGACAAGCCACGGGGTCTGTTTCGGTAAGATGCATCTGCAAGCTGCGAGGGCCCGGTAACCGGACAGCAGGACCCCGGGAGCACCACTGGGAGCGACATCTGGGTCGTCTCTCAGGATGAAAAACTACGAGGCAAGCGGATCTCGAGGAGAATCAAGGAATCGTCTTCACGACTTCGAGGGAGGATCCTCGCTGGAGCTCCTCGTTCCCTCTGCCATATTGGTGTGTCGTCTGAAATAACACGCGAGCTGAGCGGCAGCGGCAGGGCCTACACTGGATTGACTTTCACATATTTGGCAGTGGGCTCAGAGGGGCCGGGGGAGGGGAAGGCAGAGCCACCTCATTTGTAACATTTTCAGTAATCAGGAGGACAGACATCTTAAATGTGGAAATGAAACGCAGGCGAGTGTTGCAACCTAACATAATAAAGGCTTAAGAGTAGTTCCACTGTTTGTTTGGTTTTTTTAAATAATGAAATAATACAATCTGAGTAATAAAACTGAATTACATCTTGACAATTTTCTGTGGCCTCTATGAATAAATAAAAAGAGTTTCTGATGGGGCCCCTCAGAAATAATAATTGTCTACCCCTGCCTTACAGTCATCTAGGGACCTGCTGCCCTAAACATGTGGGTGCCTAAACCTGTGGTTGGTTCTCTGGTTCTGCAGACATGCTACTAACCAGTGAGTATTGCATCAGGAGGTGTTAACGGGAACTGGAGTTGGGTTGTTTTTTTTTTAATCAAAAAATCATTAATGTTATTTTCACAATGCTACCAAAGACACAACATTGAAAAACTCTGTATAATGTTCAGAATTCAGTGTCTGTGAACTATTTAGCAGTCCAGGACTTTGTGGCTCCAAAGCTCCTGGGCCTGTCAGGTCTCCTTCCTCCTACAGAACTAGACACTCTGTTTCTTGTTCTTTTATCGAACCATATTAATTAGCAGAGTTTTAATGTCAGAATCCTGATAAACTGTTGTAAGGAATGGCTGGAATGGACAGTGCATTGGTATTGGTCATCAAAGATAAGTGTTTGCAGCAATATGCTAATCATGGCCACCTGCTGAACTTGGTCAGTCACAGAAGCAACCTGGATTTACTCAATTTACCCTACTGTAGGAAATGTGTTCATCAGTATCAAGACATGACAAGAAATACAGTGCTTTGGTGATAAGTTTCCAAAATTGTAAAATCTTATCTAAATGGAGCGTTAGCGTTAATTCTGTCAGGCCGTGGTAGTCAAGCGCTATTGGCTTCCTGTCTATCAATCAGCTGATCCACAGCTGCTCAGCATCAGCTGATCAAATCCCTTGCTTCTGATTGGCCCCTCTCAACTTAAATGTCACCCGGCCTCAACTCCCGCTCTGCTAGCTTCTGGCTGCTGCTCTGCCTGCTGCTATCTGCTATCTGCTATCTGCTATCTGCTATCTGCTATCTGCTATCTGCTATCTGCTGCTGCTGCTGCTGCTGCTGCTTGCTGTACAGTTGCTCCTGCTCGCAACTTGCTACCCTCCACCTTGTCGTGTATACATGGCATAGTTCGTTCCATGTCATGTTGCTGCTCTGTTCACGGGGGTATGTTTGCTCTTCCAGTGTTAAACTGGGAGAACCTTCCCTCACGCTGCTGGTCCCCTGTTTCATGGTGCTCATGAAAAATTATCAGGGGACTCCTCTGAACAGAGCCATACCACCAATTTGTACCATAATAAACAAATCAAGCTCATTATCATCTCTTGTGTTTCTTGATGTGAATGGACCTGACAGAATAGGAGTTTTAGCTGATGCACTGTGTTGACTTGGCTGAGCAACTCATACAAGTTGTCCCTGGGCCACATCAAATAATACACAGGGTAAAAAGCATGATACTAACATTTTTGTGTGCATTATTTCATACTGGGTTGAATCAGGTCTCCTGACCAGGTCAGAATTTAGAGGTATTAATGATAGTGAAAAGCTGAATTCAAAGGTGGAAGTGGAACTTGACAGACTGAATTGCACATGAGGAAAACCCTGCATGTATTCAGACATTTTATCTCGGAAGACATCAATGCTGTTACACTCGGTTTTTCACTAGTGGGGTGACAGAAATATTTGTGGAAAGAAAGATATGACAAACCACCGACCTCCACACAGCTGAACAATCAAGGTATGAAACATGTATATGTGTAGGTGGGAGGTGGCCCTAAACCCACCTGACCATTCAGCAAACTTGACTAATCATTTTGGTGCTTTACCTTTCTGTTATTTTAGAGCTTGGCTGTCTCATTTGGATGTAGCCTGCCTGCTAATAACAAGTCAATTCAATTTCATTTGTATAGCGCCAAATCACAACAAAAGCTTTCTTATGACATTTTACAGGTAGACTCGGTCTAGCACCACACCCCTTCAATTAATTTACACCCAAAAATTCTCCATGAGCAAGCACATGTTGCAACAGCAGCAATGAAAACCTTCCTTTTAACAGGCAGGAATGTCGAGCAGACCCAGGCTCAATGGGGACGGCCTTCTGCTTTGACTGGTTGGGGGGAAAGAGAGCAGGAGAGCAGGGCAGAGACAAAGACAGATAATGGAAAAAGACAGTTACAGAGAGGGAAAAAGGTGGACAGAGATTAAGGGAGAGAGAAAGGTGGGAGAGAATGACAGACAAACGGGAACACGAACAGGCTGGAAGGAGAAAGACAAGCAGAGAGAAAGAGAGGGATGGGAGGCACAGCAAACAATAACAACTAGCTACAAATAATAACATCTTTAAAGGTTACTGAAGCAATCAATTTTGGCATAACGAGAAATTATGAACAAGCAAATACAATACAAACACAACGCTGATGTTCATGCTAATATGGTATTGAGAATACTAATATGAATACTACAAGAAATAATACTAATACTGATGCTAAGGGTGGCAGCTTGAGCCTCTTCAGGTATGTAGCTTCCTCCAGCAGCAGCATCGGGCAGGGATCTGGGAAGTGGGGAAGCCCAAAGGCTCCAGAGAGGAGATCAAGTCAGTAACAAGTATGAATACTGGGGGACAGAGAGGACAGAAAGAAGGAGAGTAAAGCTCAGTGCATCATGCAAGATCCCCTGGCAGCCTAAGCCTATAGCAGTACTGTATATCTAAGGCCTAGCCTAAACGAGCCCTACCTATAAACTCTATCAAAGAGGAAGGTCTTATGTCTACTTTTAAACATAGAGAGGGTGTCTGCATCATAGACTGACAATGGGAGACGGTTCCACAGGAGAGGAGCCTGATGAAGGCTCTGGCTCCCATTCTACTTTTAGAGACTCTCAGAACCACAAGTAACCCTGCATCCTGGAAGCATAGGGTTGTAGCTGGAGAGAAGGGAACTATGAGCTCTGTCAGATATAAAGGTGCCTGATTGTTGAGGACTTTGTATGTTAGAAGGAGAATTTTGAATTATATTTTGAATTTGACAGGGAGCCAATGCAGAGAAGCCAGTACAGGAGAGACATGGTCTCTTCTACTAGTTCTAGCCACTATGCGGGCAGCAGCATTTTGGACCAGCTGGAGAGTCTTTAGGGACTTAAAGTGCAGCCTAATAGGAGGGAATTGCAGTAATCCAACCTATTAGTGACAACAGCACAGATGAGTTTTTCTGCATCCTTTTGAGACAAAATGTGCCTGATCTTAGTGATGTTATATACATGGGAGATGAAGGACAGATCGGGCAGTGCAGTGGTGCAGTGGTTAGCACTGTCGCCTCACAGCAAGAAGGCTCTGGGTTTGAGCCCCGGCTTCTGTTTCAGTGTGGAGTTTGCATGTTTTCCCTGTGCCTGCATGGGTTCTCTCCGGGTATTCCGGCTTCCTCCCATACTAAATATGACCTAAACCAGTATAGTGCGGTACCTTTAATGCCAATGACATGTTCCAGCCTCTGTAATAGGATGTGATGGTCAGCGGTATCAAAGGCTGCAATTTGAGATCTAACAAGACCAGCACAGAGACCAGTCCCTCATTTGATGCCAGTAGAAGGTCATTGGTAACTTTGACAAGTGCTGTTTCAGTACTATGATGAACCCTAAAACCTGACTGGAAGTCCTCAAATAAACTTTTGCTTTGAAGAAAGTCACAAAGCTGTTTAGCAGCTGCTTTCTCAGGTATTTTGGAAAGAAAAAGAAGATTTGGTATTGGTCGATAGATGGCCGAAACTTGATCTAGAGTTGTTTTTTTATGAGAAGGGGTTCAATTACTGCTACTTTAAAAGACTAGACCAGATAACAGCGACACATTGACCATTTCTAAACTAGAGGCGTGAACAGTAGTAAAATGAGACCGGTAGATGATTTCAAAGAGGAAATTATTGTACCAAGTTCGTTAAGGTAATCGTGAGAAAAGCTATCCAGGCATTAATGGCCTTTTGCTCTTTGCTTATAGGCTGATATCTGACATATAATATGTCCAAGTCTCCTAATTCTCTCCTAAGACTCCCCATTTAACAGTGGCTAGATACTGTTGACTAGTCAAATACAAAATTAATATTGCAATAAAACAATGTGAATATCTCTTGAATGTATTAAGTGTTACAGAGGTCTCTTTAACTGTCATTGGTAACTTCCTTAAGCCACAAAAGAAAACAGTGAAGGCAGTCAGTCATGTGGACAGATAAGAACACCAGGGGTGATCTTACCACCTGGTGCAGAGGGTTTGCCTGGGTGACCTTCCCATGTTTTTTCTCACAGAATTCTGGAGTGGTGCTGATCTCCCAGGTGGCAGCAGAGCACCAGTTCAGTCTTCAGAATAGAATCCAAACATCCATGAGAGGTCATCTATCTGAGACAAAGACGCAAAACCACCTCTGCAGCACCTGCCTTGCACAGTCCTAACATGAAATGTGATGTTTAGTCATCTTTTCCCTCTATGCTCTGTCAGTAAATTTGTTCCATATATTTGATGTCACTGAGATGCAGTTGTTTGAGAATTAACAATTAAAATGGATTTCAAAACAAGTTAATGGACGACAAATATTTTTTATTTTGTATCAGCACTTCTAACATATCTGTTCAAGGCCAATATCGGTCAATATACAATCCATCCATCCATCCATCCATCCATCCGTTTTCTACCGCTTATCTTGTTAAGGGTCACGGGGGGGGGGGGGTACCTATCCCAGCATCCTTTGAGTGAGGGGCGGGGTACACCCGTGACGGGTTGCCAGTCCATCGCAGGGCCAACATATATACAGACAACCATTCACACTCAGTCATACCTCCGGTCAGTTTAGAGTATCAATCAGCCTCGTCCCCTCTTGATGTCTTTGGACGGTGGGAGGAGGCCAGAGTACCAGAGAGAACCCACGCAGGCACGGGGAGAACATGGAGACGCCACACAGAAAGATCCCGTGCCCGAGCCAGGGCTGGAACCCAGAACCTTTTTGCAGTGAGGTGACAGTGCTGACCACTGCACCACTGTGCCACCCTGTGGATACAATCAGTCAACTGATATATTAGTCCAGCTCTGTAATAAATGAAATACTTTACGTGACAGAGATTTGGGCTAGTCATTCCCTTTTCAACTTAAATCTGAATAAAGATAGCTTTATCAATCAAATTTGCACCTCTAAGTCTCACTTGAGGTGTCTCAAATTGGTATGCATAGAAGAAAGGAGGCTGGCATACTGATGTGGAAGTGTGCTGAGAATGCACATCATTTCTAATCAGAGGCTGAAAGATTTATTGGATGCTGTAATTGGACGTGTTTACCATTCGGTGAAAAACAGCATCTAAAGTTGAGCAGACACAATGAGGCTGTAACTGTCTTGATGAAGTATGATACATCAATATGCCCTATCATCATCTTGTAGTTGTGTGTGTCTTCAACCAATAATCCTCACCATCTCTTACAGAATGAACACAGTATACAGCATGTGTGTGGTTGAGACTTCTTTTATTTGGTGTTTTTAGGTGAGAACATGGAAAACCTCAGCAGACACAGTCCAGTCATTCTTCTCATTCTCTCTGTCTCATACGTTGTGTAACCCTCAGCCAGAACATAATCCAGAGTGAAGAAGTGAAGTCACTTATTAGCACTTAGATTCTGACAGTAAGCACTTTGTAACCCGTGAGGAGGTAAAGAGTGAACTAAGATGTACAATCAAGCTTATCTGGCAGACACCATTCATTCACACACTGATGTGGAACAGCGGTCTGCCTCCACCACATGCAAACACACACCCACCCAGACCCAGTCAGAACACACACTCCTTCTCAGACCCTATCGCTGTGGATGAGCTAGTGCTCCTTCACCATTCATAGGCCTCCTTCTGGGTATATTAATTTGTTTTCATTTACTAGCGCAACACCATGTTATTGCATACTATTACCACAGTTGATGGTGATGATTGTAGATGTGCACTTATTGGCTGTTTGTCACCTATGACCCTTCCTACTCTCCAATATGCTTGTGCCATCATCACAGAGAATTAAAATCTGTCTTTTACAGATAAATAAATCTCTGTCTCAAATTTCATGTTACTTACAGTAGTTTTTTTTTTTTAATTCAGGAAAAGGCTTACAGTAAGAGATGTGTTTTTATTTGTTTGAAAATGTAAAAGAAGCTGTGTCTCGATTCAGGGGGCCATGTCCTTGGAAGGCCAAACCTCACACATGAGGTCAGCTTACCATCTTGACCAGTGGGTCCTCAGGGGCCTCAAAGACATACTGTGTGTCTATTTTGTTTATGCTGCTTTAGATACGGTACAAGCCGGGACTGTGTTAAAGAATCATTTTGACATTTTCAAAGATGGGCCCCATCTATAATAGACAATCAATAAAGAGGAAAGCTGTTTCTCAGACAAGTGTAGAGGAGCCCTTGAATGAAGGCGGCAATGTTGAGAAATTCAGTTTTCAAAGGAAATTGTTCTGAAGTGGGACATAGCTTCAAATGGATGAAGATGGGATATTACGTAATATTCCTACAAGACCAAAACCAATGGGACATCAATGGAGCTTTATGGCACCGATCTATAATATAGATCAAACTCTGATATATACAAAAAAATTGCTATTAAACTCAATGGTTTGGGTCTAGACTGAGGATTTGCTGTCATTAAGAAAACCTTAGTATTGGTGGAGTGAAGAGTAAGGTAGCCACCAAAACTGAATTGATGGAGGATCGAACCCCCACAAAAATCATTATGACTTAACATTCCAAGGCAAAATATATCACTCTGTTGGCTACACCTGATGAAAACTGTCTGGCTGGGAAGTGCAATATGAAACCAGCACAGCATGAACACTGAGCAAAGATGATGACAAAACATAAGAGAACCTTAAGGCCTGGTCACACCAGAGAGCTGTACAACAAAATGTATCTGTATGTCTCAACAAAATATGAGGTGACATTCACACTCACAGGGGGGCAAGTTACTGTACTGCACTAACTGTTAGCACACTACCTGGGTAGAAAACTGTTAGGGAGATTTATTTTCTCTGCAGGCAATTTCAGGTGACATACAGCTGGAGCTCAAGGCTAAAATGGCTATATGGGACCAATGGCTGAATCATCAGTACTCTATATCAACAACTGTACTATACTATAACAACAAAATTTGGCTCTTTGTTCAAATGTCCCACATTCAGTCCTGTGGACAGAATCACACAAGGGGCAGTTCTGTAGTGGAAGTGGTAGAATACAGACATCACAAAATGATTTCAGCTTTCAGATTATAGGTCATATTTGGAAACTATGTTTTGTTCAAAACTGTGGCGTTTCAAATTGGCAGCAGCTCCTAAAACTTTAGTATTGTGTCTGTCTTGCCAAACTATTAGAAATAAAAAGGCTGATTTCATCAAAAACAAATTATAAATTATGAAAACTGCTGGTCATGACATAAACCTATACTATTACTACACTGTCTAAAATAACTGACATTCTCTATGTTGCACAACCTCCAGCGTTCTGGGGCTATGCATACCAAGAAAGTAACAAGAATGACAAAAAGTCCATATCCACACTTATGAGCCATACTGTTCCGTACACAGTGGTGGATCAATTCTGTGTTGTATGTTGCGATGGATAAAAGTGTCTTCCAAATGAAACTGTAGAAATTGTAGAAAATAAAATCATCAGTGGTATGAACTGTAGATCCCAGGAATATGCAGGTGGGTGAAATACTCTGAACATATCTGGTCACTAATAATGTGTACTTGTTTGAGTCAACAGCTCTGTGGCACAGCATTGTAGCTGTATAGCACACATGTCCATTCTGAAAGCATCTTTAAAAACATTGTTTCACAAAATAGAGGTGTAGACCAGTTTGACATCTTGAGCATGTTGCCCTGGATATTTGGATTGATTTTGAAATTTATAAAATCACTCTAAAATACCATTGTCATTTTAAAAGTGGTGTGAACTCTGTCATCCACCCACTTGACTTACAATGAACCATATATTAATCTCTTTATTTCTTGGTGTGGAAAGCCCTTTAGGAAGGAAACCAGATCCAGCAGTTACTTCCACTTAAAGATACTGTAGGTCTAGCCCCTCCCATTCAGATAGATTTCTATCCTGAACTGAAAGTGATACTAACAAAAGGAGCAAAGTTGAAGCTTCTGAGTCAAACCAAGATGGTGGCTGACTCTACCGGATGGTCTTCTCTAAAAAAACTAAAGTGACCTCTGGACTTTGATGTGTAGAGAGGTTACATTCAGTATATCAATAAGTATTCATGCACACACTAAGGCCACTAATGTCTGTAAAAGAGGTGGCACAAAATTGAAAACTTCCTTCTTACTCTTCTGAGAGAAATGTCTTCATCTAATCCTGGAGATGATAGCTTTGTTCTGAATAATTTGGTGATCAGATTGGTTTGTACAGCATGTGAGTGACACATCGAGCCTACGATCGCATCTCACACCAAAAACATGAAAGTCAGCAGTTCTGTTCAAAGAACAGTGTCAAGAAAATTGCTGTTATTGAATTATGTCGAAATGCTGGTCACCAAAACTGAAAACTAATGTATCACCCTTTCCTGTGCAAGTAATTCCATGGATTGAAATGCTGGTGTGACCGGGTCTTTATAGATGACATTAAACCAACTCCAATGGTCTCGTGCTAAATAGTAGAGGTATTGCTCTGGACTGAATTCAAGAGAACTTCATGGGTGTGTGTTGTCACTGTAGGTGACAGTAGACAGTACAGTGTGTGGAGACAGCATTAAGGTTTTGGTGTCATGTTCCCTGGTTTCCCTTTAAGCTTGACAGCAGCAGAGGTTTTAGTCCAGCTGGGTGGCTGAGGGGCAGAGGAAAGACAACCCAAAACCTCATGGGACTAAGAAAGTAAAAGGCACTTCAAAAAATTGTAACAAATTCCAGTGTTACTTGATAGACTATCTCTTTTCTCTCTTTCTATGTATCTATCCATCTATATTGATAGATAGATTGATATATATATATATATATATATATATATATATATATATATATACATATATATACATATATATACTGTATGTATACACAGGCATTGTCATATAGGGAGGAATGCAAAGACAGAGTAAAAACACTTATATATATATACACACACATACTGTATGTAATAATATATACGTAACCTTTGTTGATTATAACTGGCAATTACAGGAGCTTAAAAAACAAGGAGACAGAGATGATAAAGCGCATTGTGGGATTTGGGGTTCTCAAGGTTTTTGTGAGGGCAACACGTGGCAATAGGTTTCAGTTGCTGTGCACAAACTGAAGAGTTGCATAGGCAAGAAAACAAATGGTTCCTGAATACTCAGTTTTACCATTAGGCTAATAGAGGTACATTAGAATTGTAACATAAAGAGTAAAGCGAAGACAGCGTTCCTATCCAAAGGGATAGCACAGAATGCTTTGACTTCCTTGAAGCAAAAAATAGTTGTTTTTCTCAATATCAAAGAAGCAAGAGTCAGTTCAAAGTCAGCAGCTGACGTGTGAAGGGCATGATGGAATGGTACATGTGTAAATAGACTGCATTAGCAGCATGTGTGTACATGTGCATCCACGAAGTTGAGGGAAAACGCAGATGCTGCGTATAACCCCTACAGTTCTGTGTCCTGGTACTGGTGGGAGTTTGCGTTGTAGTATCCTCGCGCTGCCTCCGCTTCTGCTTCCTTGCTCGGAAAGAATGGTCGTCCCTCCTTAGAGGGTGGAGGAGTTAAGGGTTCAGGACGGGAGCTGGAGCTGGATGGACACAGAAAATACAAGCTGCACTAAGTCCTTCCTTCCAATGTATTTGCTCATTGACAATCTGGATGGACTTGGTGACAGAGAACTTGACAGAAGAGGAACCCTGCTGATGATTGAATTTACTCTTATTTTCATTTAAGTGCCACTAGTAGCTATTTATTTCCACTTATTCCATGAATAAGTTGACAAAAATGACGTACAGATATCTATGATATATATAGATATCTATTATATATATATATATATATATATATATATATATATATATATATATATATATATATATATATATATATATATATATATATATAATATTACTAACGCGTACTAATGTCATGAAGTTCTTGTGTGGGGCACATTTGAACCATTCACAACTGACAGTGTCACAAAACTGTCAGAGTTGGGATTCTCTATTAAAATAAGTGTTCTATTTCATTTCTTCTGACTGCCAGAGGGGGTGCTTCCACCACCTGGATGTTCATTGCATGTGTGTGCAGGTCGAGTGTTTATGCCAACAAAGTAACTTGTGACAGGGGCGACGTATGCCCCCAACCCAGCATTTAAGGCCGTTTCACCCCAGAAGTGACCTCTTTGCATTTTCTCGTGTCCAAGCAGGTTTGTTTAGAGTGTAACACATATCGCTTGGAGTCTTGCAAACGCTACGTGGGTGGAGCTGCGTTTTTTTTTCCACCCTCCTAAAGACTGCAATTTACTATTTACAATCTGTGAGTTAAGTCAATTGTTTTCTTGTTGCACTGTGAATGAGTGACTTCGCTCTAATATGGCAGGTGGCAACTACCATTGCTGATTACATTGATTGTGATTGGTGGGTGTTCTCTCGCCTTGTAGAGAACAAATTAAGACGCAGTGTCAGATGAATTGCTAATAGTGTGGTCTTCACTAGACGCATTCGGTGAAGGCAGCGGTTTTGTCCTTTGTATCTAGTGTTGCAAGGACTAGTCATAGGCTACAAACTTAAGCGTTTACAAATTGTCACTCACTTGTGTTTGATGTCTGGTTGTGTTTTGAGTGAAGAGTCGATGGAGTATTCTCTGTAGTTTTGTTCGCGTTTTGAACATGCACATTCTTTCTTTCAAAGCCAGTGGCTGGGTCCACCCACATATAATTTGAAGTGTTGTTCTATGGACTGCATAGCAGGAGTGTGTATGCTCCATGTGCTCTGCTCATATTTACTTTCCTTGGTTCTAAAGTTCTAAGTTCAAGTTCTAAAGTATGAAGAATAGCTAGAGGCTTTGGACAGAGTCTGCCCTATTGTTCAGTGGTGTTAATACACCCCTTGTGTTTCTTAATAAGATTCAGAGACCCTGCAATAGACATGTTTATGATTTGTGTCAGTCATCAGGCCCCCCTTGAGCCTGATGATGGTCATGATAGATGCCCATGCTGCCTTGGCATTTTTCCACCTGAAGCAGAGGTTGATGGAGCATCAATGCATGAACTGCAGTTGCCTGAGTTTCGCTACACAGGCCACTAGACTAGCCCGGTTGGAGAGCATGTTAAGCCTTCAACTGCCTGCTGCACAGAGGGACTGTGTGGTGTCCCCTTCACACAAGCACCTCAGAACTGGGCCACAGGACACCCTCAGTGGAGGTAGGCCTAAGTGCGAGAGAGTAAACCCCTTGGCCCAGAAGGTGGACACCTTGGCCTCTGAGTTTGCTGAGATTAAGGCAGTTCTTCTTAGCTTGCAACAACCTGAAGCACAGTCTGCTGGTGGTCTCGCCATAGCCACTTCACCCCCCCCCCCCGAGGTACTTCCCCCCATCCTGTCCCCAATGTTGGAGATCCAGAAGGACGATGTTCTCTCCATCAGAGCTTTGGAGAGCTTAGCTACTCTTGATGAGTGGGATAGGGTGCAGACAGACATGGTGTCTCATGACTCTGGGGCCACTGGCTGCAGCTCATTGGGGGTCAGCAATCAAACCCACTGTGAACATGGCACTTGCATGTCTAGGGCTGGACGTGCCACGAGCTGAGGTAGCGAAGCAGAGTGCTTTCTTGAAGCACTTCCCTTCTACTGCCTTTTCCATTCCACCTTCTACCCCTTACATCAAGGAGCTGTAGTGTTGCTGGGCGGACCCCATGCTTTATTCTCATCTTCCCAGCAATTGCAGAACTTTGATGAATATGTAGGATGCAGCCAGTTATGGTCTGGACCATATGCCAACTATAGAACCGGCTCTGGCTGCCTTGATTCTTTCGCCAGATGAGGCATTAAGACCTGGTGCACGCTGTCCCCAGCCACAGTGTCACTTCACTGATGACCATATTGGTAAGAGCTATGACACTGCAGCACACACTGCACACTTAGGCAACTCAATGTCACACTTGATATTGGCACTCTCCCAGACCCTCCAGTCCTCTGGAGTGGATGCATCAGTGCAAAACTTTAGTGAAGACTCGTCGCAAACCTTTGTGTGTATGTCCAGTGAGCTAGGTAGACTAATGTCATCCTTGACCTTGGCATGGCAGCAAATATAGCTGGCTTAGTCACCACTTTCAGAGCCCTGCAGGAAAGCCCTCCACTCTCTCCCGGTAGTTCCAGGGCAGCTATATGGCCCTGCTGCACAACAAGCCTTGGAGCGCAGCATACAGGTCATGCAAGCTAGGCAGCGGTTTGCTAGCCTGCGCCGTGTGCCTGTTCGGCAGAGGCCCGTTGGGGTGACTAATGCCACCTGATCATTTCCGGCGCCTGTCATCCAAATGAGGGCACCTTCAACCAAGAGGTTTTGCCAGCCGTTCATCAGCCAGCACCCTCATGCAGCATGGCAAGGGCCAACATTGACCGTTGCCCCTCCAGGATTATGGGGGGCGAGAGAGGAGACACTGACTGCTCCATTCCGGCAGTCGGATGCTTCACCAGGCAACAGCTCAGGGCTTGGGAAGTGCTCACGCCAGACCCCTGGATGGTGTCCACCCTGTCAGAAGGGTACAGCATCCCGTTCAGACGCTGACCGCCGAGATTTCTAGGGGTCAAGTGACCATCATTAAAGACCTGACGAAGGCTCTGGCCCTACACCAAGACATCGGGGCCCCCTGGAGAAAGTAGCCATCGAGCTGTTAGAGGCACACTCACAAGATGGTGGGTTTTATTCAATTTACTTTGTCATCCTGAAGAAAGGGGGCAGCCTTCACCCCATTCTAGACTTGAGGCCCTTAAATCAGTACCACAATGCCCTAAAATCGACGTTACACATGAACAACATTTTACAAGGCATCAGAGAGGACGATTGGTTCACGACAGTTGACTTCAAGGATGCCTACTTCCATATTCCCATCGTGCTGCATCACAAGCCTTTCCTCCGCTTCGTATTTTGAAGGGAAAGCCTCTCAGTTCTGGGTCCTACCATTTGGCATATCACTAGCACCCAGGATCTTCAAAAGGTTTGCTGCAGCAGCTCTCTCCTCACTACAAGCCCAAGTTATGTGCATCTTCCCCTACCTAGATGATTGGTTAATCTGTTCCCGGTCAAGGGAAGATGCTCTTTGGGACTCTGCCCCACTAGTCTCTCATATCATCACACGAGGGCTCACCGTGAATTGGGGCAAGAGTTCTCTAACCACTTGCCAACAAACAGTCTTCATCAGGATCCAGCTAGATTCCAGGTTGATGAGTGTAATCCCATCTCAGAGGCGAGTAGACAATATTGTCCCGCTTGTTGGTCAGTTTAGGAAAGGCGGGATTCTGACATTCAGATCTTTCCAGACACGGCTGGGTACGTTCACAATGGCCTCATTTGTCCCTTTGGGCCTCCTGTCAGTAAGGCCTCTTAAGAACTGGATAAACAACCTGAGCCTGTGGCCCTGACCGTGGCATTTTAAAAGCATACCCCGCCTGGCCAGCTGGTGTCGACCGCCTTGACTCAGTGGAGGCATCTGATGTTTGCCTACCACCATGAATGGACCTTAAATGCCAGGGTGGGGGCATACGCCACCGCTGTCACAAGTGACTTTGTTGGTATAAACACTCGACCTGCACGCACATGCGATGAACATCCAAGTGCTGGAATTACCACCTCTGGCGGTCATCCGAAATTCATAGAACCGTCGTTACATACGTAACCCTTGTTTTAAAATGAGGGTTACGATATCTAATAACTGAATTTGGTCTGGTTGATACTTGAACAACCTGCCATTGGGTTTCCTTTAATTTTTCTATAGGGAGATTTACCTAAGGAGTCTAATGGGAGTTATTCTGCCTTGCAGAGTAACATTATATAGCATGTCAAATGAAGAGTGAAAATCTATGGTTCAGTGAATGAACACTGCAAAAGAAGGACTTGATTGACTTGAAATGAGGGACAAATATGGGAGCACACAGTTATATAGGCGATTTAAGTAATTGTCCACACAAATCTGTTGACTCTGAGGAAAACATTTGTTCATCAGAAAATTAGTTTGCAATCATTAAATTGCTTCTGTATTCTTACTGTGTACTCCTAAATCCATCCTTCTTTTTCATCTTGAACATTGTAACTCATTAAAATGTGAGAGAGAGCCAAAGTGCAATAGATAATGCCAACATATGAATGTTTTCTTTCAAGAAAGCCTTTGCATGACTGTTTATCCTCAGTGATGATAAGAAGTACCACACAAATGTTTGGACCCAGCTGACTGTATATTTCTCATGATTTAATGTAAAGTCATCTAATCTTCTAGCTAAATGCTTGACAAATCATTTCTTATACCAATATAAAGAGTAAAATTAGATAAAATTTTGATATTTGTACCAAATGGTTATTAAGGCAAACAGCGGCTACTTTGCACTATCTGACAGTTTTGATGGTCTATGTGGGAAATGGCAAAAGCAAAACAACACTATAAGTAGATTTCCTAACTTGATTGGTCCAGTATGAATAGTCATAAAATGCACATTCCCAACACAATATTTGACAAATATAAATTATTTTAGGTAGCATTCTGGTGTTTTAGTAAGAGACGTTAATACACTTGTGAAATATTTCATCCAGAAATATTCCTTCATTCACAATAGTCCTTCCAGCTGTCCCTGTTAACATCTTTCAAATGAAACATCCATTTTATGTTAGGTGGTTTCTAATTGATTCTTCAATATATCCATGATTTATTACACATAATCAATACAAATAATACTGCAAATGTTCTGTGTTGCATCAGTTTAAAGCCTGAATTACGCTCATTTGAAAGTTCCTTAGTTGTTAATATAGTTGGGTGATCAGTGTTTACACATAAAAAAAGCATTGGAATTCTCTCTGAAATATGTCTGCTCTGTCAGCAATCTGTTGTACACAAGAAGATAAGCAAGCACTGCAGGAAGACAAACACACAGGCAAACACACTCACAGCAGAGCTGGGAAACAGTCGTATGGCAGTTAGCCTACCCGATAGGCTGTGGACGACTGTGATCCAGCTTGGCGGTCTTCAGAGGAACAGCATAGATGTCTGGATGCTTCTGGGCAATTTCCAACTGGAAACAAGAGATTGGCTGAATAAGGTCTTTGTACGTAGCTATGTATCACACAGCAACATGCAATCCCTGTTTAGAAAATGTCTTATTTCCAAGCAACATCCTTCATTTAATTTTTATCTTGATCAGATGGAATAATTTGCAACATGGTGATCAACTAATATCATTATAACATGGGGAGATGAGAAATAAGAGCATTTCCCTGTTATACTGAGACGTGAATGTACATAGTATACTGTATACTCTCTCTTTGTTTTGATGAGGTATTTTATTAAGTCTGTATTTGCTGAACATTTTTCAAATTCTTAAAACAAATAACTAAAGTGGGCGAGAGAATTAAGTTTATTCACTACATCCCCCTGATTTATATTCCAATTCCCCCAGCATCCTTTGCACAATGTGTGCTTGCATACACACTATATTTCGTGCTAGCTGTTGCAATGGCACAATTAAAATAGAGGCCATTTTTATAGTACTATGACACCCCTGACTGGTGTTATGTGTAATACACAAAATGGTAATGCTGCTCAGTCCCAAACACACCCTGGCATTCTGTGCTTCCTGCAGCTCCAGAACCCTTTGGGCCCGGGCGAAGTGATCCATCTTCTCAAAGGCCTTGATCTTCCCCATGAAGGATCTCATTGACGGGTCCTCTAAAGGACTGTCCTCTGTTGTCTCTTCCTGCTCCCTACAAGCAGCTACGGTCACACTGGGCAGAGTGTCAGAAGAGTGAACTGCAACCTCTGTTGTGCTCCCGCACCCGGTGAGTTTGGGCGCTGCTAGTGTTCGGGGTTTGCCAAAAGAGTTGAAGTGGTGAAGTGGAGGTGGAGGCGGGGGTCCAGAGGTGGCAGCTGAATGGGAAATGGGTGGGGGAGGGTCGTTGTTGCTGCTGGCAGGGCTGCTGCTGGAAGGAGAGTCGTAACTTCGGCTGGAGCTTGCAGGTGGAGGGTGGTGTTGACGGTGGTGATGGTGTGGGTGGGTGGAGCCGGACACAAGGACCAGCTCCTCTCTCAGAGAAAGTTTCACCTGAGCATAGAGGGGGAACAAATACTTTCAGCTGCTGCTCACAAAACTCTTAAACTTAATGGTCCATGGTGATCAACTAGTGATAGTAGAAGAAATCAATGCCAACAGTGGCAGGTACCACAATGCAAGGGGGTGTTGAGCAGTTACACTTCAAAGTGTAGAAGTGTGTTTTACATGAGTTCTTCATGTAGGTTGACTAAAGAAATATTCTAAGCTTCAGGCTGGGGAGGGTCTGTTCTATTGTTTTTCACAACTGAAGCCTAAAATGACTGTTGTTCTTTTCAAGTCAAAAGTCAGTTTTCTAGTCCAAAGTAAGAAATGTGTGAGAACTGTAAGAACCATGTCATTATGTCTCTGTTTCCATTTTTATGAGGTAGGTCTGACTGAAGGCCATTTCTCAGGGCTACAGATCATCCCCATGTCGACATGCACAGTATTAGCCCCAAATCATATATTGTCCCTCCCCAATATGCTCTTATCAAATGATATCCATTTGTTCTCCATCATTCTCTCTCCATAGTTCAAATTTATTTTCTAATAACTTGAACGGCCTGTGTGGTAATGCCATTTTTACATATTCTAAGTTTTGTATGTGCTTATGCATGGGTCCTGTCATAATGACAAATATATATGATTTACAAATGCATATTATTAAAAATATATATACATCTATATATGTATGTATGTATATATGTCTATATAGACATATATATATATAAGTAAATAAAATTATATTATATTTATATCGCTGTATAATATCAACAATATTTTTTCACTATTAACTAAGAGTCATGCACAATTATACACAGATGATTCAATATTGCATGGTACTTTCGACTCTGCTCAGCTTGCTGTAGAAAATTGAACTTAACTTGTGTGGAATGCACATGCATTATATTTAGCACTATTCTTCAGGGATAGACAAACTTTAAAATTTTCACCATATAAGGATCCATTATTGAATGTGTTACAGCACATAAATACTCTGGTATTTGAATAGATGACAAGGTCACTTACAAAACATTTGCAACTATGGTGGTCAAATGTCAATGTCACTATTGCAGGCACACATCATGGAGGCATACCACGATGGGCTAATTAAAGTTTTACGGAGATTAAAATATTTTAGTGACATAAGAGAAGGACAGACAGGAAAAAATGTCGGCCACAAAGGTGATGTCTAACAGTTTTCATGCCAACAAAGAGGTCTGAAGGCTCTTTGTTTTTAACCGTTGTTTGGAATGCAGACAAGGACATATTGCTTATGTCATGAACCTGCTGAAATACAATGAAACAAAAATATGATGTGGGTAAATAACAGTGGAGGTTAACAGGTGGGCACAGTCTGTGGGCTCCCCCTAACCATATTTCCATATCTCGCTTTATACTTCGGCTTCACTGACAAGCCATGAACATCAAATGCATCTTGTTTTGTCACCATGAAAGCTGCAGTGCGGAGGGAGAGAGTGGAAGCAGAGCACTTCATGCCTGCATGTAAATCTCCTCCTCACAGGCATCCACAATACAATAGTTCAGAACTTGTTTTTTAATTTCTAAGATGCATTTGAGAATCAATCTCTCCCCAGGCTTAGTATCTACATGGTCTGACCAAAAATATTCTATTCAGAGCCCTTTCAGTGTATAACTTGGCTCATTTTAAATGATTACAGAAGAAATATTGATGAAATTAAACCTGCCTTATTTTGACATTTCTGGCTATTTTAAGAAAGATCTGTTAAGTTATGGCCAAAACTATAATGATTAATATAATCACTACTCAGATCGTGATTATTAATTGATCTTAGTGAAAACCTCTATTTTTAAGCAACTTAATTTCCAGATTGTGTTACATCCCTGCACACGTCCAGGGTCTGGACAAATTAAACACTTCTTATGGGTACCAAGTCCGAGTACCGTGTTTCAAAAAAAATCTTACAAAATTCTAAAATATCGTCTTGTCTTCTTATGACCCATTTATCAACAATAGAAATGATAACTGAAACATGTTTGGCAAATAAGAACTTTATGACATAGATGAAATAATAGTGTTTCACTGAGATCGAAGCGAAGTAAAATCTGGTCAACTGGACGTAAGTTTATCTTGAAGACGTTTCACCTCTCATCCGAGAGGCTTCTTCAGTTCTAGTGAAGAGTGTGGAAACTCCAGCTTATAAACCTATGTGGGAGTGGTCAGTGCTATTGTGGTGGAAACGACCCTCCCGAGACTCTCCAAGCCTCCCCAAACGACAGTCGTTGTGAGGTGTCAGGGAGTTTCAGGGGTGGTCGTTAGGGAGTTTCACCGACCACTGAGATGCTAATGGCTGTGCTGGCAGCAGCCGTTCCACATGGGTCTTTCAGCTGAGCTCTTTGGGGAAGCTTTGAAATGACTTGGTTGTAAATAGGTGAAAGGAAATGTCGCAGTCCACCTCCTCTGTTCAAAGATGGTTTCTCTATCCTGACGTGGATGGCTTCTTTAACTCCTCTTTCAAACCATCTGTCCTCTCTGTCGAGGATTTGGACATGGTCGTCCTGGAAGGAGTGGCTTTCCTCCTTAAGGTGGAGGAAAACCGCTGAGTCCTGTCCTCCAGAGTTGGCTCTTCTATGTTGGGCCATGCGCTTGTTGAGGGGCTGTTTGGTTTCCCCTATGTAGAGATCCGTGCAGGCCTCACTGCATCTGACAGCGTATACCAGATTGCTTTTCTGGCTGTGAGGGGTGGGATCTTTGGGGTGAACCACTCCCACATAGGTTTATAAGCTGGAGTTTCCACACTCTTCACTAGAACTGAAGAAGCCTCTCGGATGAGAGGTGAAACGTCTTCAAGATAAACTTACGTCAAGTTGACCAGATTTTACTTCGCTTCGATCTACGATGACCTGGATGAATGAGAACCTACACAGACATCTGTTTCACTGAGGAATCCCTACTTCTATTCCATTAATCCATTGATGATAGTTGACCACTTACTGTAAGACAAGTTAAAATCTTTTTTTTTCAAGAATCTCATTTCATATTTGATTTCCTCTCAAGTGAAAAGATGAGAGTTATTAAAGCAAATCATGGGATTTTTATGAGTAACTGCAGTCTTTAATTTCCCCCTTTAAATGGAATGACATACACAAAGAATTTTTTTCTGAAAAAAGTTTTGTGAATCTGACCACCGATCTTTGCATCAGTATAAGACTAGGCTAGTAATAGGTGGGGCACAGAGCCACATTATGAACAGTTCATATTGAAGTTGATCATGGTATTTTAACTATGGGAAGCAAAATCTAATCCTGATTGAGGTTAATTTTGAGTTAATTGTGCTGCTCTAATTTGAGGCGGAATAAACATAGCTGACATTTATTCCCGTAAAGTTCACATGCCAAATATGTTAACAAACACACAGAAAACATCACTTCATGCTCCATGTTTCCAAAAAAATTCTCTTACTTTGTCTGTACTTTGGGGCTGAGGAGGTCATGTAGAGAGCATTTTCTTCAATGTAAACAGACAAAAGTAGTGGAGTTTGTGGTCTCTTTATTTAGAAGAAGACAGTAAACGGAAGCCCTATACCGTAGCTGTATAGCTAAGGGACTCAACAAAGTGGGGAATAATTGTTAGCCTGGTGGTCACTTCTGTCCTACATGATTCCTGTCAAACCACATACATGTGATCCATTGTAGTGTAAGCATTAACATTTTTTGAATAAATGCTCTATATTTTCACTTTTCTTGAGTATACAAAACATTTCCCTCACCTTGTTGTCTGGTAAGAAAACCGGTGGAGGGCTGGACCTGTTGAGGACTTCATGGCTGCTGATTTTTCTCATTCGACTGCGGATTTCTGGACTGTACCGACGCAAGATCTACACAAAAACACACACATCAAAAACACACTGTTGTATTGTCTGAACGCTATCCTACAAACATCTTACAACTTGGGCATGCGTTAAAGCATAAAAGGTAGGTGATCAATGAAATGTACCTCCAGTCAGAGTAATGTTCTTAAAATGGAAAGAGACCAGCTAGTTTCAGACAATTTTCAATAACTGTCATTGTTTGTTTGGTTCTTACGATCAGAAATAACCATGTAAACACTACATTTTCAGTCATTCTTTATACATATTTTTTCACCATTATATCATTTTAATCCAATCATTATTTAGTTAATTATAAGACATTAGTTTTGAATATGATAAGATAATATGATATTGAAGAAAAACTAAATACTTTATAAGTCATCTACAATAAATAATATATCTATGAATGCACCATTCGTACACATGTACCAAATGATCTGTTCATTTATGATGACTAAAGCTAGTTGCTCATCTGTTCTAAATGATGTAGGTGAGACTGAAACAGTTCATATGTGATGCTGCTCTTCTACTTGATCCCATGAGCAGATAGAATTCCCAACTGGAGTGCTACCTACAATTTTGCACGACCAAAATTGTCAGACAGCCCAGCAAACCATTGCACTCCTTCTCACAGAATGACTGTGCACATAGATAGATCATGTTCAACAGGTAGAACTACAGGGAACAACTATAAATGATACAACATATTCTTAAGTGACATGACGCAAATATGATTCATTAATACATTTGCACATCATGCAAGCAGGTCTCATTCATGACATTTTTAAGTGGATATTGTTGTCCTCATGGTCAGACTCTACAAGTGTCCTGTACACCTGGGCTCCTCATCTAAGGTGCAGCCAGAGTTCAAGATCAAAGTGATCCAGGGGCCATAAGGAGTGTTCAAATTGCCTTTTGGCTCTGTCTGTCTGTCTTTCTGTCAAGCAATCAAGCAATCAATCAATCTATCTATCTATCTATCTATCTATCTATCTATGTATCTATCTATCTGTATGTGTGTGTGCGTGTGTGTAATTTCATTATAGTTTCCATATCAAACTGACAGAATATCACAATCACCTTGTTTCCTTTTCCTTTTCACACACTACAGTAGATCTTTTGATTCTGAACTGGAGTAAAGTCATGTTTTCCATTCACTGCAGACACTGAGCTGTAATTTTTGAACTAGACAACAGATGGCAGCAACATTACACGAGTACAAAATGTGGCTTTGACAATGACAATTACTTGCCTGTCATCAAATAAATCTATCACTTCCAAATGGCTCCATAAAAAAGTAATGACAAAAGAATAATTAGAATAATTCTGATTCCATTAAGAAAGTGTATACAAACTTTTTAATTTCTTTTATATGGTCAGCTCTTTACTGGAGCACCATGTAGATAAGGTGCTTTTAATACTGTTTTCATGTATGGAGGCATTAGACTCACCTCCTCAGCTGTGACAGGTTCAGATGAGCGGCTGATGGCAGAGATTTGCATTGCTTCTGCATCAGGCTCGTAGTCAGTGTAGACCCCAGCCTCGTCTGCTGTGTCGTCCATGTCAGAGGTCAGCCGGCTGTCCATGCTGAGGTAGTCAGCAGACATGGCAGACAGGAAGGACAGACGCTCCACATCCTGGCAGTCCAGATCACTCTCTACTCCCTCCAGCTAAAAGAGACACATGATGGATCTTGGGTGTACAGGAAGGAAGGATGGACAGACGGATAGCACGAGAACAAGAGAGAAGAAAGAAAGAAAACAGAGCCAAGCTGTAGAGCACCACTGGCAGAAAGAAGGAAGACACACAGTGAGCATGCTCAAAGCACACACACAGGTGGCTGCTATGAAGGTGACAGGAGGACAGAAGGGCAGTTAGTCCACTACAGTCTAATGACCCATAAAAATGATAAACTGCTTATGTACAATTATTCACAGCCCTCATTAATTCATTGCTCTGTGTGTGTGTGTGTGTGTGTGTGCGTGCGCGTGTGTGTATGTACATGATTTCTATAGTAGAAAATGCAACCATATTTTTTTACACAGGTTTACCAATACATTTCCAAGATTTTGTGTGTCCATTTGAAAAAAAAAATCCAATTTAAATTAACCCTTAGTCTATGACATTGATGCAATTTCATAGACACAGAAAGCTAGTGAGGTGAAGCTGGTGTGTGTGTGTGTGTGTGTGTGTGTGTGTGTGTGTATGTGTGTGTGTGTGTGTGTGTGTGTATGTGTGTGTGTGTTTTTACCTTGCCATCAGAAACCCACACAGCCTGCATCTGCTGCTCTCTAATGGAGTCCTTGACGCTGCCATACCAGGCATCATTAGCTGAGTTCAGTTCAATTGTGGCTGGACAGGAGAGAAAACTGTTCAACCTCAGCACACTCACTCAAATAACAGCAAATAAAGCTAAAGGAGCACTACTCATCATTATCATCATCGCAGTGATGCACCAACCAGTGAATAAGTGAGAGCAGGTCTTCCTCAGTTTGACAGCCTGCTCGTAGAGCTTGCGGGCACTGCGGTTAGAGTTGGGAATGATTCTCTGTCTCATGGCTTTGATGCCATGCTTGCTGTCTGGGTTGAAGAAGATGACAATGGGATACCATTGGGTGTAGTTCAGGGTATCCACTGCCTTAGGCGTTACATCTAGCAGGGCGTGCTTATCCTGCATAAGACATGAGATCACAGTTTTTTTTTTATAGACTCACCTTTTCAGCACACAACCTACAGATAAGAGCAGACAGTGCAGGACATAAACCTCATGGATCGCGTTAGAAAAAAAATGTGGATCTGTAAATGTAATAAAAAAAATTCATGATTTAATAAATTTGGGTCAAGTTAATTTAACGGAGGGCTGAAAAGAGGAATCAAAATGGCATTGCAGGCCAGACGTTACCAACTTTTTAAAATGTATAAATAAAACAGTAATCTATTAAAAAAAAAAACATCAATACATCAATACCAAAGTAGAAGATAAGATATATCTGATGATTTTAAAATAATGTGTGTACCTGCTCAATGATTTGTCGAATGGTGTTGAGCCGTACCACTCCTGAAGACTTCTCAGAGCCTGCGTCCTTGGGCTCTGTTTCTAAAAGAAAAGGACAGAAACCATGAAAGTGGTTCTGTTTCAAAAAGGAAGGAAGATGCTGGTTGAGACTCACTGGCTACAATAAACAGGTCGGGCATCTCAGAGGCCAGTTTCTCATTAGCAGCGTCAGCAATGGGGCCAAACAGCACCACAGGGCGCCGGAATCCAGCTGTCACAATGACACAATGGTGATTAAAGTGCTACTCAGAGATTACAGATATTAAATTCAAACAACTGTCATAAGATTGGACCCATAAAATATTTGAAAAAATGTGTGCATGTAAGACTGTAAACGGGCAAATGAAGACTTCTCTTAAAAGCTTATAGCTAACTCTGGTGTGGCTGAGAGGCTGAAGGGAAATATGAAGGGAAAGAAAGAATATAATAAATGTATTTTTAATTACAAAAAGAGTGAGATCATGGAACAATCTTGGAGATTTAATGTGTGCAGTACATTCAGAGCCTCTAAAGAGCACTTTAAGGAACAGATTCCTATTTTCCACCCAAACCAGGTGTTCTACCCACCTTCTCGGAGCACTACCCGTTCATAGGCTGGGAAGCGGGTGGCCAGGGTCTGACTGCTCAGGTTTTCTCGGCTCTTTCTCAGGTCTTTCCTCTTCACAGACCGTTGACCTCGCAACCGCCAGAAGTCAGCTCGATCACCAGCCACAGCTTTTTGAGAGCTCTGGACACTGGCCATCTGCTCCGCTCTGCCAGGGAGGAAAAACACTGCTGTCACTATAATATTCCAAATCGGAGAGACAGACATGGAAACATAAAAAACAAGTTATAAACATAATAGGGTCTTCGTCTGAAGTACCTTCAGGCTCAGGCCCTAAAAATGTTGTGGTGCATCAAATTTTACTTCACAAAAGTGGCCCTGTTGGGCTAATATTGAGGGATGCCTTGCTTCCTACTTGTCATGTGTTAATTCACACACAAAACATCTGACCAGTGTGTAAAGACTTGGAATCAGTCGCTGAATGGGTTTTTTGACTAAAGTCGAGCTGACTATAAACTGAGATGGAGATAATTATTCATGTTTCATCCTTCATCCTATCTTGACAATTAACTGTCTTTCTCCTCACTTATGAGACATCCGTTGATGGTTTACGAGCCGTGCAGAATGCTGCTGCAGAGCTTTTAACCTTTTCATGTTTCACAAAATGTCTCCATCAATTTAAGGATTTAATTCAAAAGACTTGCAGAACTCAGCGTTATCTGGAACTTCCCCACATTTTAGATCTGCTGTGTCACCGGCTCTTTGATGTCCTGTATTGAATTCATAAAAAAGTCAGACTATATGATATCAATGTGACAATGATTCAGACCAATACAGGGAATCCAAAATGAAAAGGTAGTATGGGTTTTCCATCTGCACACATTAAAATTACCCAAGATAAAACTCTACCTTTTTGTGAGCCCTTTCATGTAAGAAGCATTTTTTTTCGACTGAACTACACCCACCCCTTCTCTAAGTCTCAGAAACATTACAGGCAGGACCAGAGTATATTATTATATACAGTATTAGTATAGTATATAGTATTTTTTTATTTATGATTTAAGAGAAACAGAAATAGTTTATATATATATATAATGTGTGTGTGTTTATATTTGTTCAGAGAACATGTAACCATTGACATTTGCCATCAAATTTCAATTTTGTGTGACATTACAATTTTACACACACACACACACACACACACACACACACACACACACACACACAGTCCCTTTCTACAGGAACAATAAAGACAGCATTCACATCTGCTACTGAGTCATCATAAGTTTTAAAGTATTTCATGATCAAACATTTTAAACAATTTGGAAGAAGTTGCTTTATTTACAGTTACACTGCATTTAAGAAAAATATAAACTAACCTCACCTACCCAATTATTAAATCAAAATTGGGAGCCTAGCCTGGGAGCCTATCCCAGCAGCCTTTGGGCGAGAGGCGGGATTCGGGGTCAGTCCATCACAGGGCCACCACACAGAGACAGACAACCATTCACACTCACATTCATACCTATGGTCAATTTAGAGTATCAATCAGCCTAGTCCCCAATTGCATGTCTTTGGACTGACTGGAGTACCCGGAGAGAACCCACACAGACACAGGGAAAACATGCAAACTCATATAAACACAGACAGAAAGACTGGGAGAACCCAGAATCTTCTTGCTGTGAGTCGACAGCGCTAACCACGGCACCGCTGTGCCGCCCTCAAATCAATCAATCAGTTCCTATTCAAATTATTTTGATTTTGTTAAACTGTATGAATAAATGAAAAGATACACTTTTGAGGAGGAAATTTCTCTTTTCAGTGTATTCAATGCACTTTTCACTGTTCATACACAATGATGGCAGTGGCAATCAAAAACACGAACCAAATATTACAGCTCTCCATTTATAAATCCAAGCATGCTGTCAAGCAGCAAAGCCAAGATACAAAGAGCTTACTAACTGATACTACCACCTCTAATTTGGTCCAAAATATAAAGACATAAAAGGGGTACAGAAAATTGTATGAAGCAAGTGTCATCGCCGGGGAAACACATGTGTAATTGATTAAATTAATTATATCATTCTCTTAAAATGTGTCATGGCTTTTCTGCTCTGGCCCACCTAAATGGAACAGGGTTAAATAGTAGTAATGCTTTAACCCATCCCTACCTTGCAATGACAAGTCAATATAGCCGCTGTAAATAGGGCTTAGAGCTCTTAAGCTTAAACACAACATAAATGGTTTTAAAACTTTTCCGTAGGGCATGCAAGAAAAAGCCTTTTTTTTTAAATTAAGAGTGGGTCCCTTCTTCGTTCTACTTATACTGTAACCCTATATCTGAGACTACCAACAGTGTCAGGTGCATGGCAATTGATTAAAATATTTGATCATAGACATACACATTAGATGATATCATTACCATTGGCTTGTTTCAAAATGATAGTTATACAAAAACATACATATTTCATATTACTGATGAAAATAAAAATCAGTAATTTGATGATGTAAGCCTGCAGAATGGCCACAGCTATAAAGACCAAAAAAAAAGATCAAATAAAATGAAATACTCTTGAATAACTTTATTCGACTAAACCTCTGAATAACAAACTAATAACTTTTCCTTTACAAATATGACAGCATGATTACTGGAATTGAAATAAGAGGATATTATCTTGTACTAATGAGATAATATCTTGTTATCTCAAGACAACGGCTGTTAATTTGTGACAAAAAGTTAATAATCTAGAGATAAATTGTATCTTATTAAAAGATACAAGATAATGGCACAAAAATTATAACAAGTATGGCCTTTCCACATTGTACGTTTACCTTCAAGCTTCAAAAGCAAGCAATAAACATTGAGTTGGTTTGTTGTATACAAAATGAGATGAATGTCACATCTGCGTCTTAAAATTTAAAATCTAATTTTTTTTTACACGTATTGCTGCTAACTTCAATAAAAGTGAGCCACTCTATTTCTCGTGATTCTGTAAAGAACATCTTCATGCCAAAACTAATATGTTTGTCTCACTCCAAAAAAGTCATATGTAGTGTGCAGTTTGTCAAGGAAAAATGCCTCAACTTTTCAAACCAAGTTGTCTTTATCTGCCACCTGCTGATAAAGTGAAGGTTTGGCCCAATGGTGGCAACAAAAAGGAACCAGATAGACAGTTGTCCCCCTACCTGCTCTTGTTGGGGATGATCCCTTTTTCCAGCAGCTGCTTGTCCTTACCAACACGAACAGCAAGCCAGTTGCCAAGCTTGCCATCATACAAGGTGTCCACCACCTTGAAGATATCCCCCCGGCAAAAGGCCAAACTCTGAAGAGCCTCTTTTTCATATTCAAAGTGGGTTCGGATGAAGAAGGAGTCTCCACGCCCCGACACCATGATATCATTATAAACTAGGGAAACAAAACAGAGACAGATAGACCAGTGAAGACAATGCAGGAAGAATAGGCATAGAAAGAGTTTGAGAACGGGAGTAAAAGAATGTTCTTTCCTTTGAGTTTTTCCTCACCAATATTGCAAAGTGCCTGCTCAAAGATAATTGTAAATGATATCTATAAAGACTAATGTGTGGGCCTGCTAAAAATGAAAGATAATGACTGTTTTTAATTTTGGCTAAATAAATACAATTGATATGAGCAAGTAGCACCCAAACAGCCTAATGCTGAAATCACGAGATCGACCAAGTGACTGTTTGATCATGTCACTCCCAACTTCTGCTGAGGGGTTAAGCGTGGATTTTTTGACTTAGAGTTTGTGAGTGGTATTAGCCTACAATTTTCTTTCAGCTACATTTGTTGCAGCATTTCTTTGGTGAATACATTTGCATATTAACCACTCTCTGTGACTTGTCCATGCACAACCTACAAGTCGTTGGAGTTTCGTCTTAATTCATTTAGTAACCATGTGTAATGTGACCCACTCAATACAGCAGGACTCCAGAATCTCTTCAAAACTGCATTTTGAGGAATTGCAGTACAACAAAGGGATTTTCCTATAGATGTCTATGAAGTTTTTTTTCTGACTCTAAATAAGTTTCATTTTTGTTGAAAGTTTTAAACTCAAGGATAATATCTGGAAGCCACCATAGGTCCTCCTACAACAGGGCAGTCAGCCATATAAGTCACAGTGCCACAATGTGGCTGGCTATTTCCCAGAGCAATTATTCTCTATGTATGTGTTATGGTGGCCAGCAGGTAATGCTTTGTGATGACAAAACATTACTATCATACACCTCAAGAGACGTACTTATGACTGATGTTAGTGTCCTAGTGTTTTACACCCTGCTAACGCACCCACACAAATAGTGCTTCGACAACAAAGAGTACGAGCCAATCAGAAGCAGAATAGGGCAGGTCTTACCAAGCCAATCGGAAGCAGAGTTAGGTGTTTCTTCCCAGAATTTGAGTAGGAAAAAAAAAACCTGAACAGAAATACATTTTCCAATAAGAACTTAAATAAGAAAAAGACTTTAGCACCAGTGTAAATGGCATGGGAATATCTTTTCTGATATATCTGCATATCTTCTATGCTATAACTTGTGTCTCATATATGGATTAGTTCTCATTTCTTGTGATTTTTATTCTATCTTTACTCATATTACTGTTAATAGTTTAACAAAATAAAAAAGAAACTATGATACTTTGTTGTATTGAGTTCTCTGTCAGTCCTGCGCTCTACATTCCATGCCGAAGAGTGGCAGCCATCACCTCCCCCCACCCCCCTGGGCTGAGAACAAGGTCACTCCTGATCAGCTTCATGTCCTCATTGGTTTGCCCTTTATGTATGTTTGTGAACATGCTAATATGCATTTATTTATGACGTTCGTTCATGTTTCCCATGAGAACTGGTCTTTATATATGGAAATATAATTAGGGATGAATATTCCTACTACCAACAGGATGACTTCTAATGCTATTAGTGCCCTGACTTTTACTCTCATGCCAAATGAGGCAAAAAAAAAAAAAGACTTACATTTCATCTTTATTTCATGGTTTTCATTTTTTAGATGCTTATTTTTGACTGTCGTTGTCATATCTGTTCATATAATTTTCATGGTATTTATTCTTAAATTAAATTAACTCTGGTTAGAATTTTTAAATTGGTGTCAGCTTTATTGACAGGTGTTTCTATATTCTTTCAGGATGTGAAGAAATGTTTTTGTGCGGCAAAATTACATACATGGTCAAAGTAGTCAAAGTGGAGATGAGAGTAGACAAGTCAAACTTTCTGTAGCTATTGTCTGGTACTCCACATGGAGGAAACTCTGCTTCTCTCGTCTCTTCCAGGTAAGAAGGGAAAATATTCACAGGTTGATCACCTGTGTTTATTTGGCTTACTTGAGTGAGTGAACTTAAAAAAAAATCCCACAAGTAGTCAGTAATAAATGTGGTTCACATTTGGTGAAAACAGCGTAAGAGTTTTAGCCTAGAAATCTAGACTGACCCTAGCGGAAGCAAATTTAATTTCCTGCCAGGGTCAGTCTAGCGGCACATGGCTCAGGCTCCGAGCAGCAAAACCCGAACTGAGGTCAGGCCAATCATATCGTGCAGGCTTGTTGCTAGGTGGGCTCAACATCATGATACCAGGTTTGTGACTGTTTTGCAGTTGTAGTTTGGAAGTTCCTGTAAATAATAAAGATGGCTGCTGCTGACAAACAGAAATCCTTCGTACCTGTGTTGGTCTCAATTATGAACAATTTAAAGTGAAACTTTTCCTTGAAAAAAGAACACAAAATGGCACTTAAGTCATTCATATTAAAGAAAGATGTTTTCGGACCTTTGCCTACTGAATACAGGAAAAGTTAGCACTGCTGGCGGCTAAGAGCAAGGGACTCATCAGTGGAAACCCGCTTGTGATTTATTGTCTTGCCGCTACACCAGCAACTCTCGTTCAAGTCTTGATAAAAGGGTGAGACACCACTGACAAATTCAGTTGACTGTTGACTTTGCCGGTGTTTTCACTACTGCCACATCGACATGCAGTAATCTCTTGGCAATACTTAGTGGTTTCTTTTGTTTTTTTGAAGATGCTTGTTGAATGTGCAATATTTTTTGGCAAAAATGGCAACTGTCGTTGGGCTCCATAACTTAAGAATTTCTCCAACTTTTCCACAACTCACCATACGTGAAACACCTCCACAGATTCTGTTCCATCGCTCTGACTACGTCACCTTCTTCATCGCTCTGATTTGTTGTAGCGCTATCCTATTGCGTGCAGAGGGAGTTTGAAAGATCACCGTTTGTGCAGCTCCTCTGATTGAGCCCTGCCAATGGCGTGTTTCCAGACCAACACCTTGATGTAGGTCTGGCTTGCCAGGCTATAAGAATTGTAGAATTGTATTGGAACTGTTTTCAGCAGGTTGAAGTAACAAATGACCTCCATTCAAGTTCTGTAATATTCTTTTCTGATTTTCCATCATCAAGCAACATTAAGTAAAGTTCATCCGCCTCTAACAAGGGGTTTTCCTTTATATTACAATTATGACTCTTACTGGACTAATATATTGATGGATGGATGTTTTTCTTGTCTCTTGAACTACTGCCTTTTCTTTAAATCCACTAATTTAACATAGTAGAGGACAAATTATTCTCTACAATAAAAAAGGGTGGCAACAAATCAAAGGGTCACATGTCCAAACCTAAAATCAAATCCAAGGCCAGACTGTTACTATGCTGAGCAAGATTTCTTTTGATTCAGTCCTACACACACTATTCTGCTAGAGCAGCAACGCGGAGTAATCTAAAGCTGAACACATGCACCATTTCCTCCTTAATGTTTCCTCACTGACTTTAAGCCCTCCTAGTGATCAAGTCTGCTGTCTTTAAAGTGATGCACCACTACCACCCAACATATATGATAACATTTGAAAAGACAGACCCACAGGTGCAGTTCTACAAAGTCGTATGTGGAATCATTGTTCCACTGTTTTTGAAGGTCAAGGTCAATTAATTACCACATCAAATTCATAATTATTTGCACAATCAGAACACATAGCACACATATGTCTGACTGTTTTATGGAAATACACTTCACTCCCTGCTCCGGGCTAATGCAAGGGCTCGTGCTTTGATAAGTGTGGGCCGACAGAGCAGTGACCCAAAAGGACCAACAGCAGTAACACTCATACTGACGACAATACACTGCTGCCTCGCCTGGGTGGCTGCACATATGAGGCTTCATCCAAATGGGAGTCAGCTGCAGCAAACATGACAAATAGCATTTATTCAGTCTATTTTAATCACACAATCATGCAGATTAAATGCATTCAACAAAAGGTTCCCATTTAATATCCTTCTTCTGGTTGAATGCTCCTCCAAAAATTTCCAGAATCTACAAAATCTTAAATCATGGCATTCCATGTTTTAATAATGAAATGAAAATTAAGGAAAAAAAAAAAAAACTATGCCAGCTGTGGCTGTGACTCCACATGGGAATACAGATGTGTTCTTGAGGAATGTAGTCCCCAAACGGCTGTCTGACAAGAATGCAGAATACCAAAACTTTAAAAGTATAGTGGGCAGGTAAAATTTATTCAGGTGGAGTTCTTGGTGGGTAAAAGACATGTTTGTGCTTGTACTTTTAAGCCTTTCTATGGTTCCCACCGCTGAATCATGCTGATTCTCCAGACAAGGGATGAGCGGACCATTATCATAAGGTGCCTGATATATTGGTAGCTCGTATCAGTAAATGGTGACGGGCGAGAGGCAGGGTTCACCCTGGACAGGTCACCAGTCCATCGCAGGGCCAACATAGAGAGACAAACAACCATTCACACTCACATTCACACCTACGGTCAATTAGAGTATCAATCAGCCTCGTCCCCAGTTGCATGTTTTTGGATGGTGGGAGGAAGCCGGAGTACCTGGAGAGAACCCACGCAGACACAGGGAGAACATGCAAACTCCACACAGAAAGATCCTGTGCCCGAGCCAGGACTCAAACCCGGAACCTTCTTGCTGTGAGGCCACAGTGCTAACGACTGCACCACCATGCAGCCTTAATTTTACATCCATTAACTCAAATAACTCTGAAAAACTGTCCAACATATATCATGCAGTACATTAGAAAACTAGTACTACATTGCATCTTAAGCTTGCTTGGTATTTCTTGAAACATTAACATAACTACCGGGACAAGACTGTATTTATTTACATACGTTATTTATCCTGGTGTCTGATCTTTTATTGATCGAAATGGATCTGTAAATGAATCTAACCTGAAAAACAGAATTTATTATTTTTCCAAACACTTTACAGCTGTCATCTTTGTAATCTCAAGCATTACTCTTTTTATTTGAGGAGGTGAAAAACCTTTGGTAACCTGAAATATCTTCACAAATGAGCTGTGCAGTTAAGAGTCATGCAGTTGTCTTGTCAGGTCAGTGGTGGTTTTTTTGCGCCATAAATAGATTTTCTCAATAAAAAGCTTAGGGCTTGTTTTTAGTGGTATAAGCTCAGGGGGCCAATGAGCTCATTATATAACACAGTTTGTGTTGCTGTGTCTCACCCAAATGTTCTTGAGTGGATGTGTTTCGGTGCATGTGTCTCACGGCTGGCTGAACTAAAACTAGCCCAATCTGGTCTAAAAGCCTTAGGGGATGAGCTGGTATCTCAATTATATGAAAACAATTACATTGAAATGTCAGAAAGAGAGAGAGAGAGAGAGAGAGAGAGAGACAGACAGACAGACAGACAGAGACAGACAGACAGACAGACAGACAGACAGAGACAATGGCCCTGAAGTGTGAGTGTAACAGCTGGACGAGAATTGTACCAAAGTACACTGTGTTCTGGGTTCTTCCTCAATTCTCTACTAACCTTCAAATGACTCCATTATAACTGCTCCTTTTAACACTTTCCAACACTCCAGCTTTTTAAAATAAAGTCCAATATGTGTGGAGTGAGTGAGACAGCTGTAACTCAACGTCTGCAGAGCTCAAAAGTCTCTATCAATCTCCCTCCTATAGGTTTGATTTTACAGCTCAACTTTACAGTTATACTTAAGTCTCACTGGTCTCAACCACCTTGACTCCAGAAGCATTTGTTTCAGTGAATAAAAGTGGGACCGTTTGTACACACCTGGCAAGCACCACCCAACTGACGGAATAACATGGAGGGCACAAGGAGATCACTAGGCAGATAAATTGCCAAAATGTCTTCTCAAAATACTTCCCAACTTACAGTGGGAGCGTTATTTTATTGAGTCCAATTTATGGCAATATCCTTTCGTAGTTATGAGACAGATTGAAATTACTAGCCTGTTACTTGTGTACAATTGGCCAGTAGTTTACATGTTGAAAGTTCATTAATGAGAACAATATATCTATGCATGTTTTTTGGTGTTTGAGGAGGAAATGTTATACCATCTGGTTTGCTCTGGGCCAAGATGGTGACCACTTCTCCTTTAGGAATCTCCAACAGGAAAAGCACTGCTTCCTCCCTTACGACACCTTGGAAATCCACATTGTTCACCTTAAAAACACAAATAACAATGTTATTACTGTAGGACTGTGATCAGCAAACATCTGCTGAATATAATGATAATAAAAAAAAAAAGTATCATTTAGTGAGGCATAAACATCCTATCTATTGCTAAGTCTGCCTCTGTTTTCTATTCTTCTTCTGCAGTTTGGAGAGAAATATTTCATCAAATACAACACAAGCTGCCACCTGGAGGTCACACACAATGGCAGTGCAACATTTCTTTCATGTAGCTGGAAAAAGCATCTGGCTGTTCTTTGTGTTGTCCTGTTTCGTTCCTGTTCCTTATCTTTTTTAATTTTTAAAATTCTGACGATTTTACTTTTGTCACCCATAAGCAAGTAAAATCTGTATAACTAATAGACATGTCATTCAGGATTATATGTATGGTATCCACCCCCCTAAGAAAGACACTTAGTCCAAAGCTTTTGTTTGTTAAGTAAATGAAATGAGTTGTATTAAGACTAAGTACCTTCAGGATTTGATCCCCAGTGCGGAGACCCTCTTCCTCAGCAGGACTGCCCTCTTGAACACCAGCAATGAAGATGCCAACATCATTTCCTCCTGCCAGCCTTAGACCCACACTGTCTCCCTTCTGGAAGTTCACCATCACTGAATTTGGCCTGCAGGGAGGACAAAGATGTACGATATTCTCTTTGAAGAATGTTCAATGCCTCACAGTGATTATCTCTACTGTTTTTTTTTCCAATACATGTCTAAAAAAAAAAAAAAAGGGACATACCTTTTAAAAAGACCCATTGTACAGCTTCCAGAATTAGAGACTTTGTGTGGCTTTGTGGTTGAGGGTTAGATATTACAAGAGCATATTTTTTTCACTTTATTTTAGCAAGCCCGTTGGATTTGAGTTAGTCAAGTTTATTTGAACATAAATTTCTTAAATGTTTTGAGGGTTCTGGGACATTTGTTTTCATTGTTTCATCTTTGGATATAAAATGATTTTGCATGAAAGAGCTTATTTTTTGCTCTCATGTTTATGAATCCCTTTATAGATAATATTTGATCAATGATAATAAATGAAAATAACAGATGAATTTGCAATTAACTTTGGATCATCATCATGACTAACTTAATTAGATTAATTCTTTGTTAACATAATTGTTTAGCAGCTTAATTATTTACAATAATATATTTCTAATGACGTCCATATTGGGAAGTGGATGACCTCATCATCATAGCATTTAGGTTTATGCACCAAACAGGCTTGTTGACTGTTTATCCATGTGATAAATGTTTCATGTGTACATATGAAATATAAGTGAGGAAAGGAACAAAAGAAAGAACACTCACCCATATATTTTTTCATCTTCTGGACTTGGTCGGAGAAGAATCTTGGGGGTGGTTGTTACAGCAACTGTAGGGCAGTAAGTCCACAGGAGTGTTACTGTTTTCTATGGCTTCATTGTAGCTAGCATCAATATAGCTGACGAGTGAGTCTGATTCAAATGCAAAAATCAGCAAATAAAAAATTTTTAGGTTAGAAAGCTTATACTTTCACGATCACAAGTATGTGAAGGTTCTTGTGCCATGAATTTGTTATAGACAGTATACTGTATGTGTATAGTTAAGCACTAATTTGAACCTGGATCATTTTATTTTACATTCAAAACTTTGCTGTTCACACTAAACACTATTTCAATCGCAACATCTTTCAACTTAACATATACCATTATAAAGGTATGTTTAGAATCACTATGTTCTTTATTTCTGTCAACTGATTAGATGTAGCCCCAGGCACAAAATAAACACGGATGAACTCTACATGGTCATCCTCACACTGTTAGTCAAACAGAACTTCCTGCTCCCCTGTGAAACAAATAATAGCACAGAAAATCAAAAAAGGCATGTAAGAGATTTCAAATATTTTATAAAAATAAACAATTAACCACGGCTACAAGAACAAATGAAAGATTCTGATGTTTTGATAATTCTAAACAACCTACCTTGTTGAGCAATTGGCAAAAATATGAAGCAAAAGCTTCACATAAGAAATATTTGGAATTCCAAAATAAATAATCCAATATGTCTGCCACTGAGATTTAACAACAACTAATCGGGAATGGGGCACAGAATAGACCATATAAAAAATGTAAAGTTGGTGGTGTAGTTTTTGAGTTACAGCGCAAAGAGAAAAGAGGCAGCAACTATAAGGGCAAAATATAGCAACCCTGAAACATGATTTGGTGGATACAATAAGGTCCAAATATTCTAGTGTTGTGTTTTTAGCTTGTGGGACTGACACCAGATTGCACACATTTTGCATTGTCTTATGTTTGTTTGGTTCAATAAACTATGTATCGTCTCTGGCTGTGTGACTGCGACCATGTGTTGATATGAGGCCCAAGACACTGGTTGGTGACCAATTCTGTTGACGTAATGAGAGATAACCTGGAGATATGTGAAGTGTGTCTTTGTCCAGTGCAGCTGAAGCCTGGGGGTCCTCGGGTACTTTGAAAGGTGAAGCCATAGCAGACATCTTGGCCATCCTCATGGGCTCTTCCCTGTTATACACACACATAAAAGGTTGAACTGAGAGGTATGGTATAACTCATAAGTGTTAGCTAAGGGGGTAATTCATTATTAGTATTCAAATGTACTTTTTTCTATGGACTTTCTCTGTAATAACCAGAAAATGGACCCTAAAGGTCCGTCAACACCAATAACAGTAACTATAACAATAAAACTTATTGCATTTACACATCCACACTAAGAAGCCATAATGCTATGGTTACATTGATGCCTAGCATGTGCTGTATACTCTACTGGTGTTTTGCAGTGAATAATTACTATTTGTTGCTGCTGCATTTTGTAGAGCAATTAAGAAAGATATCAGATATCAAGATAGATAGAAAGATATCAAAATAATGAATGAAAATCCAAACTGGAGACTAATTTTACTGAGTTAATATCAATTTGGGTCTTGTTTATATTTTTGTCAATGATAAAAATCAAGTAGAATGAGTTCTACAATAGCTTTATTAGCTTCACAACAACAACAGACACTTAAAGACCTCTCAGTGTTACTGTGTACCCTGTACAGGCACCAGATGTCCTTAATGGTGCCAGACATAAGTAATGGTGGTTAATATATGTCATAAGATTTAAATATTACAGTTTCATATCAGAGTGAACATCAAGTGGACATCAGTAAGGACAGACCAAACTTCAGAGACCATCAGCATGCAGCAAAATACTGAAAGATTGTAATTTTTTTTTTTTTTTTAGCTCAAATCGAAGCGTTTGTGGACTACCAAGGATAGGGCTGGAATTAGAAGACATGGATTATATATGACAATGCACTTGAAAATTTGTAAATGGACATTTTTGGACAGTTTTACTGTTGTTAGTAGTCAGGGGCTACTGGACACCCTTAGCTTCAAGCTAAATTTACGTGGCTGGCTCTACCTGTATTCTGGAGTCACAATGAAGTGACACAGGGATGGAAAAAAACATCTTTGTGAGCTGAGTACAACTGTTTGTGAGTACTTGAAAGGCAAAATATACTTCTTCAGTGAAGTATCACTTTAACTTTTTGACACTGTGCTAGAACTGCCTTGGTCTCTCTCTGCCACTGTCTGTAATGTTGGTTCTTGTTAGACATAATTCAGTTTTAGTTAGTGGTATGACAACTACAACTTCATCAATCATTAAGTTTCAAGTTCTTGTGTGTTCAAATCACAAGTCTACAGAGGGCAGATTCCATGTCATTTGTTTAAGGTTTCTTGTGATTTTGATTTGTTCGATTACATCCTACCTACCTGGGGTTGTCTCTTTCATTAGACGAGTGGGAGGACAAGTCAGACTGACGGGATTTCCTCTCCTCCGGGGGAGAGTAGGAATGGTATGATTCCATCTCTGATATGTCTGACAGACAAACAGACATCACGTTAAACAAAACACTTCCAAACTAAATACTACTTTCCTAATTGCATGCCACCACCACCACCATTAAGAAATGGTTCGCTCAGGAAGCCCCGACACCAGCTAATTAAGGAGAGTGAGGACATTATTAGAAAGACTTGTTGGAGTTACGAAGACAAACCCTGGTGCCACAGATATTCAAGATAAAAGCAGCCACGTACAGTGTGTTGTCCAGAAATTATCCGAAAACAACATTTTGATTGATCAACTGTTCAGATTTGCATTTATACGCCAACTGATCAAAAGATTTCACTATACCCTACGTTGTAAGGATGTGTGGTATATGAGACCTCTGAGTGTTGTGCTGATGCACATCTTTTTTACATCTTTTGGCAGTTTCACAACAAAAAACAATCAAATTTTCCAGGATAAAAATGTCGTCGGAACAAACTGTTGTCCATGTTGTACAATTTATGACTAGAAGACTTCCAGTGTGACCATTAATCTGTCTATCACTGTCAAACCCAATGTCCGACAACAGAGTTCATTTAAAGCATTGTGATATCGTAATGATAATGGCCAACAATTACGTTTGACAAACTATAACTGGCACCAGTATTACAGACTTTCGGTCCACTATGTTTATGCAATGTTCCTTGTGAGAAAGAACTTCGCCATAATAGCAATGACAATTTAGAGAGATAATTACAGAACTTGAAATAAACTAGCTTTCGTGGAGTAATAAAATGCAGTGAATTGTAAAATAGGGATCCCACTTCACACAATGCCAATCCCAGGGCTGAAGAAGAAGCTGAGTGACGAAAGAAAACTGAAAGCAAAATCAATTATCAGGGCGTCCTGTTGTTTGAGGGATTGACAAGCAGGTTGATGCATGCTGACACTGTAAGAGTCGAATCACTGTGCTTTTGCATTGATGGAAATGTGAGGTTCAGGCAACAGGTTAGGATGCTTTCAAGAAGCCTCTCATGATGTGTTTTCAAGGAATTGTTAAAGAACTTATAATTCACTTGACTTACTGTTAACTTGCTTATTTGCTCTTTCTGTAAAAGGCCTGGGCTACATCACAAATGCCTTCTAGGGATCCACAACACAAGCTTTGGAATGCCATTAATGGGGCAGTGCTGGCTTTATGGGATTATTCATACTAATACATCACACAGCAACACACTGGTCACTGTGGCTCAAAAAGTGCTGACACAGAGCCCAGACTACTTGGCTTTTATTCAATCCTAGTGAATGCTTTTTTTTCTTCTTTTATTTAAAGTGAACATGGTTGGTGAGTCACACTTTGATTTGGCTGCTTTTATCTGACATACAGTGGCTTTCAGTATACTGCTCTGAGGAGACTGAAGGAAGAAGTAGATGGAAGCTTTCACAGAGACCTGTGCACCATCATACCTGAAAGTAGAGAAGCTTTTAGGAACTCAGGTGTGAGTGGACAAGTGAGTGAATCACATAAAAGAGAGCAAATGAAAAGGAGCAATAAATCTGTCCCTCTGAAAACAACACAACAAGACAAACCCCTAGAACAGCAAACCTTCCTTCATGGCTTTGACCGGATCACTTTCAATTTTAATTAAATAGTTAGAGGTCAGAGAAGGGGAGGGATTCAGTTAGCTGGGGGTGTGACAGAGCTATGTTTCATCAGGGACAATCCACTAGGAGATGATTAGTTTGATTACAGAGATAATCTGCATGCAGGCTGTGACCAGTAATGAGCTGGGACATTGAACGGGACATTGACGACAGAAACAACAGCAAATAGAGACAGAGAGCGAGATTGAGAGACAAACTCAAACCCAATACGGGCAAGGTTAGGCTAAATATGTACATGATTACTTCCATCATAAAAATGTATGTTACAGTATCATCAACAGCAGTAGTGTTGTGTAGATGATGGATTAATGGTAAACTATGGTCAAATTCAGAGGCAAAGACAAGGGCCATAGCAATAAAGACATGGTACCGACTTTTCCTTCTTTCCAGGGTAATATTAGCCACAGTACCCAGCTGTCAGTCACTTTAACCCTCCTCAAATTCAGTCACAACTCTAGGAGAGTTTGGACTTGTGTGGTTATACATTACTCAAGTTAAGTGAATAAATGCACGTAAAAGGGGTCAAAAATTAGCTTTGTATTTAATCTGAACATAATGTAAAGTAATAATTTTCATGACCTTTTGGCAATTTCTCATAAAACAGAGACAGATTGTGTTAATTTTTGAATAAACCATAACAACACACCACTAAAATGATGAACCCATTACCAATTTTAATGACTTTTTTTTTTTGGATGGGTAAACTACACTATATGAATATACTATATATAGCAAAATGACATTATACTTTTACGTTTCAAGGTCAGTGGAGCAGTTGACACCAATTCTAAAAATGTCTCAAAGCTCATGTATGCCATGTATAACTAATGGTTAAGTTGATGTAACTATTCTTCACCTCCTGTCCGATACATTGTTTGTTTCACAAAACAGTAATCCAACTAACCTGACTGTGATACATATCAGACTGACTTTGTCCAGTTTGTTCCATTGTCACTAGATGGGGGATTGTTGACTGTTCCTTCTTAAACTACTGGTACTGTAATTGCATGGCAGGATACCACTGGAGAGAACACAGGATTTTATACAATTTTTTTAATGTCTGTTTTCCATCTCAATATATGTAGCATTTGAATTTCCCCTCATAGGTAAATTTCCCCTCATGGTTCAACTAAACTGACTCTATAAAAGAAAATAAATGCACCTTTATATCATTGTGAGCTAGCTACATTGTGTTTGCTATCAGCAATGCAACCTTAAGAGGATATGGGGTCCTAAAAGGAAAATGCTTACGTGTGCATGGACACATATATATGTCCACCACACAAGGGTTAACAATGTATATACACACACACACACACACACACACACACACACACACACACACACACACACACACACACACACACACACACACACACACACACAACTGAGGTGCAGTGGTGATGCAGCAGCACAGAGAGCAAAGAAACAGAACACTATTTGACATGGAGTCGTGACCTAAATGGGTCAGCTCTGACGTGTGACCACCGTCATGAAACATCAATAAATTTAAGACTCTTTTTGGTAACTTTTTAAGGGTATTTTCACACCTACCTTATATATCAATACAGCTGAATCAAACGATTGTCTCACCAAAAACTTTCTCGTGCAAACCAGAAACCAAAACCAACCACAAAGAACAGGAGAACATCTCTGTTGAACATGAGAAAACCAACTGTTTATATATATTTTTTGCTTATGTCGCCTTGGAAGCTTGGTTGACCAATCAGCCACATTTTGCTTTTTTGTGCTCAGGATAAGGCCACCATTTTGCTTAAGAGGTGAATACACTGTACATGGTCAATTAGATTTTGAAAGAAAAATAGAGAAAAATGTAAAATTGATTTCTGGACAGGATGTTTGAAATTATTCTTGCTAATCCCATAAATGCCTGATAAATCCAAACAAAATAACAAAAAATACCTCATTAATTACATGACTTGATTGTTTTACTGATAGTTATTTTTTCTGTATCAATCAGGAAGGCATCAATACATTCTGACTGGTATCTTGTTGAGATGTCATGAAGAGAGGGTCTTACATGCTTCATTGAAACTGTGAAAACATGGCGGTCTAAACTTTAATCAAACCAAAGCTTCAAACTAGAAAAAAAAAGGCTTTTTGCCTGTGATTTTAATGTGGATCGAAAAGTGAAGGACAAGTTCTAATGATTTTTATGTGTGAATGATGTTTCTATGTGCCATTTTGCTAGGTAATGATTTGGGGATTAAGGTGAACAAACAATGACCCTGATACATCTTCTGGCCACTAAAGATCCCATAAGACCCATCAGAAATATCTAACAAGATCTGGAAATTCCATGAAGATCACATAACATTTTGTTGGGAAGATATTAATACCTGAACTTCTTAGGTTATTGACACTGCATTGGATTACCAGATTTTTCTCTTAATATGCAGATTTTGATATGACAAAAAATGTTAAAGTCAAATAAATCGCTGTTCAATCAAATATATCTGTGATTGAAATGTATTAATGAGACTCCTTAATGTTTTTCTGATAACTCAAAAGATTGTTTGTGGATCCACAAGTGCTCATTGTTTAGGTAACTCTTGTGGGCGGGGTATAAACTAGCGGATTTCATGCATCGATGTCATTTTGTTGGAAACTCAATATATTTCCACTAAACTATACATTAATCTAACGAAAGTTTTAATTAGCGCTTGACTGAGGTCTTTAAATCCACATATCATGTTGCAAAAACCTATACGCCTGCATTTTAGTTTGCTCTTCTGATATATCTAGTTACATTTAAGATACTTTTTTATTTCTACTGGTCATAACCTACACTGCACCCTCTATATGCAAGCTTGTATTGAAAGGGCAGAATCATAATTTGTATTAGTTTTCTATTAGGTGGAACAGCCGTGTCTGATCTAACAATAACTGTATTTCATCTTCAACACCCCACACAGATGCAAGCAACCCCAGCCAGGAGCAATATCAGCATGAACCATCACAGGTCTACATCCCAGCCAGGAGTGAGGCACACGGACTCCTGCACTGTACCAAGAAGCATGAGTGTGATATGAGAATGTATGAAATGGAAAATTAGCAAGAGAAAACAGGGTGGTCTTGAGAAGATCAGATGTACCACCTGGACAGAAAGGACATGTTGCTACAGTGGACAGTTAGGACAAATATCATTAATATGTTATTACACTGATAATTCAACAAACATCTTACCCACTGCGTGAGCCACGCTTTGTCATGCAACATTCTGTATTCACAAAAATAAATCATCACCTCTGTCTGAAACATAATGGCAACATTATAAAATAAAGCACCAACTTAATAAATCACACAATTCAAAATATAAAGTGGCTAAAATAAGTTTATTTATTCAGGAAATATTCATGTATTAAAAAGTTAAAAGGTTTAGAGCAATGTAAGGAGGTGCAAAGGAAGTGAAAGCTTTACAACTTAGTCTGGTTGTGTCACAGCCTTTTAACAGCTTAGAAAAAGGCAACAGATTGTTGGGTGCTCCATCTAAAAGTATGACATATTATCTGGAAGAGAAAACACAGACAAAGATTGCACTTTTGAGCAATTAGAGGCATCACCTCCGTATGTCAAGATGATCAGTTTCAAAAATATACAATCAGTTACATTCTAGGTTGATTTCAGGAAGGCTCGAGGTATCCCCCCCCCCCCCCAAAAAAAAACTGGTGGAAACAGTGCGATACTAATTCAAGTCAGAGTGTGCTCCATGCACACGTGCTAATTAGCTGTTGAAACTCAAGACAGCCTAGTTTCACGTTCCCTTGACATTTTTAACGTTGTGTATTTAAACATGACTGGAGCTACATATCTATAGAAAACACTTTCTTCTTTCATTATAATCCTTCTACTGTCTTTAGTAAGGAGGCTGAAATGTGCCAAGAATTATTAAGTTATGACTTGGTTAGCATTAATTTGCTGCAGCAGTAATTATTTACAAAGAGTATAATATGGTGATGAAAGCCTACTGCAATTGTTACTATGTCTGTTTACTATCTGTAAGCATGTTTATGCAAAAATAACCCTCTTTTTTTTCTAAAACTTAGTGGAGGGATTCAGGTTGGACCAAAGAAGAAGCCATTACATTTTGGCAGATACATTTTTGCTGTCATTTACATTATGTAATTGGCTGTTATTTTGCCCCATAGAAAGGAATTGACAGAAAGTTCAGTGGCTATCCACTGGAATACTTTCATGGCATTGACCAGGTAGATTCAGTGCTACTGAATATCAAAAGATGCCTTGTTATTCAATATAAATCAATGACCATTAAATCCAAATACCGCTGATTAAAAAAACAGCCTTGATTTGATTTGGTTCTTTGTCTCAGCCAGACTTGGTCTGATTTTGATGCTCCAACCAATAAAAGGGGCCAGGTATACATACCAATCAACAAAATTTATCTCAACAAAGTTACGGAGCTATATGACCATCATTAATTTCTACTTTGCCACACCCATCACTACACGCCTGCCTGTGCTGGCATCAGCAGTCAAACAATCAAGGCCACCAAAATGCCAGTAAAACTTTCTGTCCTTGTTATCCAAAACTAGGACAAATAGAGTTTTCAATGTTTTTATAGTCTTGTGATTATTGTCACATTTATGCAAGTAGGTTTCCCAGGGTTACCAAATTAGGTTGCAGTGTAGCTTACAAAGTGATACAGTGAACTCATATGCCCTGTAGTCAGTGGCATGGGGAATGTGTGCAAGTAAGCTTCGTAAAAAGTATCTAAAATGGGCAGTTAATGATTGATCAATTCATTTCTATGAGGAAATATAAAAAGGCAAAATGCCCAAAAAATTAAGGTAACCCAAATATGTCTGGCCCCTGATTTTGAAAATTGAATGAGTTCTTCCTCTGGCCATGCAACACTACCTCAATAAGTTCAGTGATAATACACCTGATATTTTGGTGTGATTTTTTTTTGTGCATAATTCTGCTGTCACAGAGACAGACAAACAAATGGCACAGAAAGCAACAATTGCTCTGCAGAAGTAAATACTAAACTAGAGCACCACAATGCACCACTGAGCATTCCTGAGTGCTGCATTTCCACTTAGATTTCAAGAACAAGTTCACTACATGTGTGAAACACTCCATACAGCAGTCCTGCCTACACCACATGTCCACCATTAATGCATTCAGTTACTCACCATCATTATCAGAGTCGGAGTCTGCAAGGGGTGGGATGCGAACAAGGATCTGGCGGCGGTCTCTCTGGACCACCAGCTGCAGCTTCCCTCTTGACTTCTCGATGAGCTTCCCAGCATCATTCAGAGACAGGTTCTCTGTCACTGTTCCATTGATCTGTGAACAAACAGAGCAGTTTCAGTTTATAATTCAGTTGTAAATACGTATATGAGTAAAACTAGCTGCAGAGGGATGGCAGATGAAGAGTGTGACTCTTATACTAACACACCAAAGAAAAAAAATGTCAAAAATGGAAGGGAAACATTTTTTTTTTGTAACTTTGTGTCACAAGACTTAATTAACGTTAAGTTAATTAAGTTTGAAATAATGTTGTAACAATAAAATCAGATATGAAAGCACATTAACCCAAAGGAATGTATTAAAACCGATTATTTTTTCTTCTAAAAGGTCTCATCTACAAAATGTGAATGTTAATTCATTACTGAGTGTATATATTCTTCTGTATGTATCAAACTTTTTGAGAAATGATACCAATGCGACTGTTTGACTGCTGCGACGGCCCAGTGCCTGGGTAGTGCTGCCCTGGTTCTGTGTGTGTGTTGACATTCCAGGTCCTCTGGTGAGCTGGGAGGTGATGAGATAATTGAAAACACCTGACCAGGGAGCCTGTGTGTTTCAAGAGGCTGCTCGTGTTGCCCAGAGTCCACTGTCCTGCCGGTCGTCGCCGATCTACCTTCATTATGATTTGCTTTAATCTTTAGTGCTTAATTGACTTAAATCCTCTGGTTCTCTCCCACTTCTGTTGTGGCCTATGAGCCGGTCATAACACTGCAGTGTGCATGTACCTTGAGGATGATGTCTCCCTCCTGCAGGTTCCCATCCTTGGCAGCCAAGCCTGTGCTCGTCATCTGTTTGATGAAGATCTGACTCCCTAGACGGAGGCCGTACTCTACAAAAGACAAACAACAGTCAACAGAGGAAAGGGTGACAGATTTAGGGAGGGGGATGGTTATATTTGATTGATTTTGGAGCTAATAGTGAGACAACTTATCCGTCAGAGGTTTTAATTGCTAGTGTTGTATGGTGAAAAGAAGACACTTAAATATAAACAGAACTGGTATTTGCTTTACTTCATATTCATTCACAGTATAACTATGAGAAATAGTGAAGTAATATATAATCAACAGCAATAAATAATAATACTAAGTTTTACTCTGCTATACTATGCTTTACATAAAAATATCTGGCTGAAAAAAAAAGGCTGATAAATGTGCATCTTTGAAATAGCACTTTACACATAACGCCATTGAGCAAAGAGCAACCTCTTCTTGGTTTATGGTGCAAACCTTTCTAGTGTTTCAGTGTGTCAATCATGGTTGCACCAGAGCAAGCAAACTAACACAAGCAGAGCGCAAGTTCATTTGCTTGTTAAGGGCAAGGGAGCTTGGCATGAAAACATCATTTGCGCGGGCTTGCAACCAACAATGACGCTTTCGCTCAGCTGAGTGCCAGCTTGCGCCATGTGTAAAACAGGCCTTTAAGATGTTTGAGCTAATAGAAAAGGGAAGGCTGTGGAAATGTTTTTTAATCTGAATTTCATGAAAGCAAATGAAAAATCAATTGATATATAAGAAATGAAAGAAGTTGAAATGTCAGTTTGCTAAAAATATTTAATTTGGAGATGTCAGTAGGACATGAAACAGCTATAACTGAAGCGTGAGCACTATAAATAGTTGAAGAGTGAAGTGTGCAAAAGGTGACGGAACTGACTGTTTATGCATTCTGTTGTTCTGTTGTGTGTGTGGGATTCACTACATAGAAAGCAAAGACAAACAAAAGAAAGTCAATCTTGAAAAGTGAAACTGTTATTCTCATGGCAGCATGTCCTCTCAGCCCTGGTGTTTTACCTTCACTAGGTCGATTCTTCACCAGCAGCACGTTGACAGGTTTCTCCAATGGCTCCAGCCCTCTGACAGGTTCTGGTGATGGAGGGTTGTCCTGAAGTCGGTCCCTGCTCTTGTAGCGCCTTCCTCTTCCGCCTCCTCCTCCCTCTCCTCGTTCATACTTGTCCTCCATGCTGTAGCTCTCTCCAGGGCTGCGACCCCGGCTGTGGTACCTGTGACGGTCAGCACTGGTGTCCAGGGCTCGTCCACGGCTCCCGTCCCTTCTGGATCTGTCGGGGCTGGGTGAGGATCTCTCTCGGCTCCTCCCGCGGCTCCCCCCCCTCTGGTTGTAGTCTCGCCCTCCCCTGTATTCAGGTTCCAAGTAGGCTTTGCTGTCAGAGGTGTGGTCTCGTCCTTCATCATGGTACCAACCATTGTCATTGTCTGCATCATAGTAGTGGGTGGAAGGGGCATAGTCCCGACTTTCCCCATCTGGGGAAGGGGGTTGCTTCACCGAGTGTAGCGCCACCTTACGGGGTCTCTTAACTGTCTGACAAAAGAACAAAAATCAAATCTAATTCAATTACAACCACTAAGTGTGGGATTTTGTTGTTACAGTCAAGCACACTCCTCCTGCCCTAACAATAAACCCCAGACCGCATCCATGGCCTTCTCTCAGCATGTTCCAAATGTGTTGATTCACTGGAAAGAAGTGCATATCAACAATCAAGTCCCATTGCAAGCACGCAAGCAGCATGTGACAGGGGATTGAAAGAAGCCACATGAAAGGTTGCCTATGCTTGAAGGACCTGGGGCTCACTGCCTGTATCTTGCTAGTGTTCCAGAGCCTGCGCCTGAGCAGGTAAACTGCTAGGCACAGCTACATTAAAATCACTGATTTCCTCAGTGGAGTCTGAATTATTGGAATGATTTGCAACCTCTGCGTTAGAAATCTGCATGGAGATCTGCAAGAGAGCTGAGTTGATCTGATCACAATTACAACTCTGGTGAGTGTTTTGTGTTGTCTATATTAAATCAAAAAAACTTCTTCCAAAAGCACAAAATCTTTATAATTGTGATGATTCATTTTGGCGTCTGGATAGCAGTTCTGTACTGTCAGGAGCAGCAGACCACATCATGTGAAGCTTTTACATTGAGGACAACAGGGCTTCCTCTCAGCCCACAATACATTACAAGTTATTAAAAAGACCAGATCTTTTTGTCCAAGCTTTCTTAAAAGAGAAACAATTTGGATACTGATTATTTTTTTCCAGCTGCACTGCAGAATATCAGTACAATATTACATGCATAATTTCATTTATAGTAGTTTACACAACATTTTACAACATAAATGAAGTCAACAAGAGGAAGAAAAGCGTGTCTTGCAGGAGTGTTATATTCAGTGTTGTAAATATTTGGTCTTAGATATTGTGATGTGTTTTTGGAAATCTTAAATTCAAGACCCCTAAGGTTTGATGAAATAATCTCCTCCCTCAGCTTTTGTGGAAGCTTTCTTGTCTTTCCTATGATTGCAACTCTCCTTGAATACTTTCAGGGGTGGGGTTTATACATGCATCACAGCTGGAGCAAATGAGGGATCATTACAGAGTTCCCAAGAGTTTCAACTCCACTTTAGCTTTTACTTTTATTCAAGTGAAACGATTCAAATTCCGTTACCACTGACTCATGTTTCAGCAAGTATAGCTGAAGGGACCAACGAGTATCCCTGGTCAAGAATCACATACTTAAATGAGTTTTAAAGAATACAATTTGCAAGAAGGATTTTGTAGTTTTGCAGTGAAAACCACACAGTCAACTTGAGCTAAGGCTTCATTGCACAATTTTTGCACTACATCATGTTGTATAGGGTCAGTGCACCTCTATTACTACTTCTCAGTTCTCTCCTCTTTATTTAAAATGGAAATCAAAATGAGGCAACGTTTTAAGGAACGTGAAGTCCATCACGACAGATGGAAGGAGCAGATATGTTCAATATTTAATGTTGTATTTTTTATACATTTATGGTTTTAAAAAAAGTCAAACAAGGAAACAGACAACATGCCATGTATGAGTACTTTGATTTTTCTCTCTCAAAAACATTAAAAAGAAGCACAGGTTTAGACTAAAAGGCTTCTATTTCTGACTCTCAGTCAGAAGTGAGAGAACCTCTCGAATAGGAGAGGATGTCATGAAAGTAGTGATTTACAGCAGCAAATCAGAATCCCTCGAGATGTCAGGCTTTTATATTTAACTGTGTGGACCCATGAGATTTGGCCAATGCACGGAATAGAAACGCCGCTTCTTTTAGAGCATGCGAGGCTGAAAGCCTGAGCCATTACTATACACACACACTAACAACGAATGCGTCACAGATTATGTTATAACATACTTGCATTCTCAATGCTGTCTATATACACAATCAACACACAGTTCCACCGACAAATCATTTTATTTAGAGTGACCTGTGTGCATGACCCACAGCAGGAAAAACTGCATTTGGAAATGTCCACTGCAAAATGAACTCATTTACAAACAATAATTATAATACTTTATATTATATTCTAGCTTTTTATTACAAAATGCAGTAGTTTTAGAAAAAGCCTTGGTTAAATTATATATAATGAAGTGTTATTACACAATCATTTTTACAAGCCTCTGGGATATCTTTGTAAAAATTTGTACAAGGTTTTTTAATATTCTGTATAATGTCACATTCAGAACTACAATTCTCTTTTTTATATATCAGTTGCTTTTTGCTGTTTGTGGCGGTTCTTTTTCCTGAAATATTGTGTTCTTTCTTTCATCACATGCATTATTCCTTCCTTATGTGATTGGCTCTGAAATAATCTCTTGCTCCTCGTACAGAATATTGTATCCATTTCTGATCACCTGTAAAAAAGTTTGTTGAGCTGTTGTTCTACGTGAAGACTATCATGTTCAAATATTGGTTACAGAAATTATTAGATTCCTTAGCATTGTGGTTTTATATGTGCAGAATTTTTCTTCAAGTTCACAGTTTTTGATATAAGCGCTTGCAAAAATTTGAATAAAACTTGTTCAGGAAAAAAAAATTAAAAAACGTCTGTTTGGTGGAAAGTGCACTAACAGTGATCTTGAAATAAAAGGGGACTTCTGGAGGACACGTTTTACAGTGGATACAAAGACACTGATGTTTTGACAAACAGGTGTCCTCCTCAGAGTCAATAAGGAACAAGGCGTGAATGAACAGTTTCAATATCTCATACACACACACACACACACACACACACACACACACACACACACACACACACACACACACACACACCACTTCAGAAAGATGTGCATGTAAGTGCTGCTCAGCCTCAGAGAATATGGAAATGAGCCCCTCTTATTTATTTATAGATGACGAATCATGGTATCAGAAAACAGCTCACTGCAGGCATAAAGAACAAACTTGATGACACGTAGACATAAACATCATCCTATAGATACAGAGTGACATTAAGCTCCTCAGACATCATTGTGTCAAGGTTTACTCTAAAGGTCACTTTAAATCCCCTCTGAAAAACTGAGAAATGCCTAAAGGCAGATGAGTAGTGGAAGAATTACTTCCAGGACACAATTTTTAATCAAGTTGATGTTTAATTAAGTCAAAATTTGATTAAGTTTTTAGTAGCTGCCAAACTGAAGCACTGAGCCTCATGGAGGCAAAACTGATGTAGACAGACAGTGATGTGAGGTATCAGCTGGGAAAACTGTGCAATCCTGATATTCAGTGAATCTGTATCGCTAAATAGCCCAAATAAATGTCAGGTTTTGGTGACAAAATATCTGAAGCTAATGCATGTTAGCAGTATACAACTTGTTCCTGAAGGAACATGGGTACTCCAGACAGCAGAATTGATATTATAATATTTGCAGGTGCCTTAGTTCAGTACAGTAACTTGCCACACATAGACAACATCACCTGATCCTGACCAGCATGCAGCACCATCCTTGACAGTTCTGCTGTTGGTGTGTGACAGTGAGTATGAAATGTCAAAGTCAATGTTCAAGTTTGAAATTCACAAATACTGTAGATGCAGTCATTTTAGCTCACACAGAGCTAATAATCAGTTGAAATGGAAATACCACAACAAATGTTTTCAGCCTGTGGCATTCAGCATCTTAGTGGCAGGGCAGATGTTTTGTTTTGTTTTTTTTCCCCTCCAGCGGTTGTGGTTTTCAAAGAATGGCACATTATGTCTCAATGCAAATCTATATTAGACTGACTCTGTATTCAGTTCTGTCACTACAATCTGGGGCTGCATGGTGGTGCAGTGGTTAGCACTGTGGCCTCACAGCAAGAAGGTTCCGGGTTCGAGTCCCGGCTCGGGCACGGGATCTTTCTGTGTGGAGTTTGCATGTTCTCCCTGTGTCTGCGTGGGTTCTCTCCGGGTACTCCGGCTTCCTCCCACAGTCCAAAAACATGCAATTGGGGACTAGGCTGATTGAATTCCCTAAATTGACCGTAGGTATGAATGTGAGTGTGAATGGTTGTTCGTCTCTGTATGTTGGCCCTGCGATGGACTGGCGACCTGTCCAGGGTGTACCCCGCCTCTCGCCCGTAGATGCTGGGATAGGCTCCAGCCCTCCCGCGACCCTTAATGTGTAGGAATAAGCGGAAGATGACGATGACTACAATCTGACAGCTATCACAAACCAAATCCTCACACCTATTCTATACCCCCGAGTTCCCACTATTTCACATATTTCCCCTATTGAGCTACAGTAAAGCACACATAGATGTGTCTTATGAACTTTGTCATTCTTATTGAGTCAACAATGAATATTTAATTAATATTTGCAAAAATAATAATAATTGTTAAATATTATTTTGTATGAGCGCTAGTAAGTGAATCTGTCAATAATGTTGCACACCTTCTAGGTTCTGGAGCACCTTTAGATTATGCATGGTTTGGAAGTTTACACTAAAAGGAGAGTCAAAAACTATTTACCGAACTTATGGGGAGGAGTCCAGCTTGTCACATAGATTTTTATTGTAGATGTAACCCCCCGTCTTTTTTTGAAGGGGTTTAGAGGTACTGTATATCTTAATTCAATAATGTAATGTGCGGCAAACAGTCTATGGTCGAATCAGTTGGGTCATCGAAAGGATAATGGGGATATCCAGAATATACAAGATTAAAGGTCATTGAAAAATTCATAATATCTCTGAATTAATTATTACATCTCAAATGATTGAACTCCATAATCTTGGCCAGTTATACTTCAATCATAATCCTGACATTAGCTATATCCTGTATTTATACCACCTATCGGAAGTGACTAAAACATGCCTCCTCAGTAGACATGCTAACATTAAGGCTGATTAAAACATTCTGATAAAATGGTCAACAACTCTATCTCCACCATGGCAGTGTGACTGCGCCTCTCTGCTGAGCAACATAATGATCGATCTCTTTTGCTTTTTCTTGAGTACATTGAGTGATAATACTACTTGTGTGTGCAAGACCAATGGGACATGTTATTTTTCTGTAATTTATACTCACTATCTTCGCCACTTTGCCACATTTGCGGAGCGACTGCACAGCAAAGGAATGAGGCACGTTGTCCATGGCAATGGAGTTGACCTGAATGACACGATCATTCTCACTAGGAACAAAATAAAGACATAAATAAAATAAGTTATTTGGAGAACCAACACAAAAATCTGTAAAACAATAGTAAAAGTGCAATTAATTGAACAGAAACTATGGCCTTCTTCAAATCCCCAGAAGGTGCAATATTAATACCGGCTAATTTTACATCAAAATAAAATGTTTAATTATATATCGTTGTGCTGCAGAGACATCCTGTTCACATATCGCATTCTAAAGACTTAAAAACATCTTTGTTTATTACAGATCCCCCCCAAAAATCACACAAAAACATGTTCCGATTTTATTAATAAGAATGAAAATGATGATAAATGATGTCACTCTAATATCTACCTAATCTAACTCTAATATTGTAAATCATGTCATAAACATAATGTTTTTCAAAATCATGCAGCCCTAGACATGTGTAAAGATGTTTCTTGTAGTACTATTTATATTTGCGGAAGATAAACATGATTTATTCCTCCCAGTTTTGATTATTATTGATTTGTATGACCAAAATCACATTTCATCACAAAAAAATGAATACTAATGAATGTGATTTAGCAGGGGTAAATGGCACATATTAACCATATATGCCATATTTTATGGTCTATATTGATTGTAATTAAGATAAAGTCAATATCTGTGAAGTATTTTTACACAAATTGTTATGACTGTATTGTTTAACACCCCAATAATGATATGTGTCCACCAGACCTGTGAAAAGGTCCTAAGTGACAGAAATATGTCCACCACACAAGGTTTAACAATCTCCACACACAAACACACACACACACACACACACACACACACACACACACACACACACACACACACACACACACTCTCTCTCTCTCTCTCTCTCTCACACACACACACGCACGCAAGTATGTATAATGTATGAGAATATAAGTTAAAACATAACTTGATGCCTTGTGTATAAACAAGCTACCATGTTTATACGTAAGGCTAATATACTTAATATAAATAATGTCCCATGGTTTACTGGTCTGTGTTACTTGACATTTCACAAATTCAACTTCATACAAGTCCAGTCCAATCCTTTGCTGCAAAGCAAGACTCAGTGAAGAAGAGGAATAAAAGGCAGAAAATCTATATCCTGTTGACGGTGATATTATGCTGTTATTAATGAGGATTAAAGTTTAGAAGTATTTTGTTTGGGGGGGGGCAAATACATGAGTGACATTGCAATAAAAAATTGATTGAGAACTGATTACCGTTTGTATGCAAAAGAAACATACGGAGACTATCTATAGCAGCTGTCAGAGGGAAAACATGAGTGTTTTCAAGAGAAAGGAGAAATGGCTATGCCCAGGTGAGCATGCTTTGCTTGCTTACAAGACAGTTGATAGGTTTTATGGGGTGACAATGAGATGAAACATGACAGAATTAGTCTCAAAGGAAACTATCACAGCATGACAAGGCAGCAACATTTAGGACCGAAAGCCAATGGCAACGTGAGCTGAAAAAGCAAAGGAGGTTATTACCTCTCTCCTACTGTCTCTGCTCACACTTATGATGCTGCTGTATTTCATCAGCCCAAAATGATAGAAGCTGTTCTCATATTGTTCGCTTACTGTTTTAAGACAATCGCAAGAGTTCTTGTATGCAAAACTACTTATAGGTCCCCCCATAGATTGCTCCAATTGGGCAACATTTTACTTGTCAGCTGTCACCATTGCTGTGTGAAGGCGGGTGTGAATTAGTATAAATAAGCAAATGTAATTGTACTATATAAATGCAGTTAGTTTGCTTTTCAAACTTAACTGATTTGTGGTTTATCAAGGAAATCAAGCATCCATTGGACTTTTAACCCTGAAGAATATTTCATTTATTTTTGGTCTATTGTTTTGTAATGCAAGTGCTTAGTGACCAGATTTGTTGTAGAATAGATAGTTGTTCTTTCTAACTCAAAGTGTGTTACACAGACACAAAGATGCCTCCAGTGTTCACTGGAATCTGAGCTAAGTAAGAGGAGGCAATCCATTTGTTAGCTACACCAGAAAACAGTAGGCAGCTACACCAGAAAACAGTAGGCAGCATTTTGCATTGAGGGGGATTTCCGTCATTGTTAGAGACTTACAAGAGTAATCCGTCTGCTGGTCCTCCCTGCAGCACATCTGACACAATGATTGACGTCTCACCATTCTCCACATTGGGGTTGTCATGCCCACCTGACACAGCGATGCCAAAGCCCATCTTAGAGTCCTACAGAAAAGAGACACAGTTATCAGAAACACAGCTTTGTTGTAGCTGATTTCTGATGTTGAAGGAAAAGGGGTATTTCTGTTAAATTTAGCTGTTCATTGAACATTAGATTGAGGTGATTTAACTCAGGGATCAACTCAAACTTAAGATATGACCATGAGTGTATATACATCACAATATATGTCTGTCTTAATCTAACAACTAAACTTCTGTCAGGTTTGAAAGTCACATCTGTTTAAAAAAAATACAAGTAAAATTAGCCCATTTATTATAGCCAGAAACTATGAAAACACAAACTATTCTGGGATTTTCAACTTTCTGATGGTCTCATGCTTATGTTTTTATTATGAGCTCTTCTGATACTTTTTCCCTCTCTTCACCGGCCTAAAAGCGTTTCCCTTTGCCACTGTGGAGATGATCTTTCACCGGTTCCAGTGAGCAGTCCAGGATCACTGGCTCATTTTCCCTGGGCAGTGTCTCTGCGGTAATGTTAATTGCTCCCGTACACTCTGTGCAGTGACCAACAATAACTATGCATTGTGGGACACTGTGTGGGTGCACTTTTGCCCTTTTGAAACTGTGTACAGTGGGATTTTGTTGCACTATTTGCTATTTAGAAGATGAGTCCAGGTGCCTGGCTTTCATATTATGTAGTGCAGTTCATTGTTTTGTTTGCATTGGTATACCGCTGCTTCAAAAAAATTGCTCATTCCATTCCTGAAGGGGAATCTGAAGTTCAAATGCAGTTGTGGCTGCATTTAACTCAACATCTAAATTGGGGGACTCCTCAGGATGTTCATCAGCCCAAAAGCCCAGCTTTTCCCAAATGTCATGCCAATTCATTTTTGTGAAGGTATACAAGGGTTTTGGGGTCATTACACGGCCAAGCTTATCACTTAGTGGTCCAGATTGCATGTGAAGGTCTCACAATGTCTCGGCCATCTAATGTGCTCCTTGGCAGCCACTATAGTTTGAGTGACCTCATCAGGGCCACAAGATGGTTTCCTTGGCATCTAATGGGAAGTTACACAGTGTGTTTGAATTATTCTATGACCATTGAATAGTTGAATGCGTTTTCAATGTGTACAATGCTTTTGTAAATTCGTATTCTCTAAAATAAATGTGATGACTTCAGTTAAATCTGTTTTTTTATTGAGATACAGTAAAACACACTAACAGATCTAATAGATGGAGCTGAACAAATTTACAATAAAATCGAAGGACTTACAAGGACTTGTACAATTCAAATTGAGATCTGCACTAATTCTCAAGTCTTTAATTCAAATATATAGTCAGCTGATCATATGCCATTGAATCCCCTGAAGCTCGCACTGAGTCTGAGACAAGGGAATAAAGATGGTTTTAAGACAAAGTATGTCATGACTGTAGCTAATTATTTGTAAATGTTTATTTATGTCTTCAGCATGTCATCTAAAGCTAGTGTAGAGGCATTTTAACATCCAAACCTCTACTTTAGTGAGGCCCAGGGTGTGTTGACTTGCTTTTCCAAGAAAAAATGTCCAGAAAGAAATTATATTTCAACGAAAACATATTTATTCTTTCTAGCAGTTGTCCACGTTAATAACCAAACTGAAAGGATTCAAAAATAAACTTCCAATAAATAATAAGCGGTCAAAAACTGTATGCCTCCTCAGCCTCTACCAAACATTTTCTGTTGTTCTTGAAATTCCATTCAAGCACTCTTAAGCAGGCAACATGGCTTCCTACCTCGGTGAGCCTTCCAAAATAAGATACATGAAATTCAACTAGTTCTACATAATCAACATAGAAGTTGAGCTTTTACTTTGAAAGAGAATAGTTCTAAAGGAACTGCATAAGGTTCAATTTAACTGCCATGACACATTAAAATTAGAGTTAGAGTAGTTCTCAGATCTGATGAGAGGAGGAGGAGGCTTACATACATACCAAATTATGAACCTATCTTTTCCTAAATAATATTTCACATATCAAAACTATGACAGTGGACAAATATAAAGAAAACATAAAACTGGCTCCAACAGCGAGTGTCATTGTTCTATGATTTATTTTGCTGCTGAGTATGAACCAGTGAATTCTGTCTCTGATTAGCACACCTCAAACAGTGAAAACTGATACATTGAGGTTTTTTTTTCTGATAATGAGCTTACAGGTTGCTAATCATGAGCAGTTTGCTTGTTTTATTACATGCATTTCATTTCTTTTAACTGAAAACAGATTTATTTCTGATAAATTCCCCACTGACTATTGCAGATAATTTACTCATCTTTTCTTTCATGCCCTGTGTACTGTATATGGTAATAATTATGCCCACATTTAAGGTGATTGACAATATCAGACAATGTTCTGTTTTAACCATTTATAGTCCAATCTTGTATTTTACCAAAGGAATGTGTAATACTGGGTGCCTGTGCCTTACCTCTGGTGCCTGTGTCTTACCCCTTGCAAAGCAACACGAGTAATAAAGCACTACTTTCTTGACAGTTGACAGTCAGTGCAGCCTACTGCAGTACAGTTTTTGTCATGTGCGTGTGTTTTTACATCATCTAGTACTGTATATGTTCCCCACAGAAACAAAGATTCTCATAGAGATTCCTGTCAGACAATTTGTACACTCAACTTTATTGGGAGGCTCCATATTCGTTTCACTCATGGCTTCACAATAAGTGATATTAAACATTGGTTACATATATTTAACATTAAGCCATTGCTCAACTGTTTATAGTGAAGTTCATATAATGAAACAAGGTGGTTGACTGAAGTTAAAGTATTGTATTTATTTGCGCTGTGGTTCTCTGGCACTGGCCTGTCATTCAAAGAAAAAGACCCAAGTCAGCTTTTCAATCAAGCACCAAGACCCATGAACATGTGTTTGTAGACTGAAAGGGAGCAAGGAGTTTAACACCCAGAAATACAGGGGCACAGGAGGTGGTCTAAAAACAATATAAGACATTACAAGTGGGATACCTAACCAAACTGTTACACTAGTTTTGAGAGATTTGGACATGGATGGGGGGCTGGTGGTGTCACTCTTGTGAAGAATAAAATGGTAATAACATTAAAAACAAAGTAGCGCAAACGTTTCTTTTGACAGCTCAAACCAGCACAAATGTAGCACAAACGACTGAGACTAGTTGAATGAGATTTGAATGTGGATGGGGGCTGCATGTCGCCAGGGGTCAGAAAATGTATTTTTGTGTTACTTAAAAGCCTTAAAAGCACAAACATTTTTTTTAGGGCACAAACCAGCACCGCTGTACCACAAACAAATATGGTAACAGTGCCATTTTAATATTTTGAAGAGAAGGGGGGCCAGCTTCATGCAGGTTTTCCCTTCTCTGTGCACAGTTGGTTTAAGTTGCAAGAAAAAATTTCCATTTTTAATTTAGGTTCAAATAGGTTGATGAATGGAGGAATGTTTTTGTAGATATTATTTACTGAAAAACTCACCCGCTGCAGTGTAACTGTGTACTGCTCCCAGACCAGCTCTTCCATTCCTGAGCTCTGTGGGGAACACACACACACACACACACACACACACACACACACACACACACACACACACACACACAATATAAGGTTAGCAAACATTGTGTCTGATACCTGAGTAAAATATTATTTGGATTCTCTGGTATTATGATGAACTTGACTTTGAGAGCTTGCTGTGACTGTTTGAACAAATTACCAATCAGTGGTGTTGGATTGCCAACTAAGAGAAATCCACTTGGCAGCTAGTTCACCTATGTATCAAAATGGATGAAATGCCCAAGGATTTACACTGTGAGTAATGTTTTTTCATTGAGTATTGATAGTAACTGTTGTCAATCTAAGCTAGAATTTCCTGAGTATCTGTAATATTGACAAACAAATGGCTGCCAACTAGTCTACTTATGACAAAGGTGTCAATATTTGACATGTACGGTGACAGAGTTGGTGTTAAAACCACATTTCACAAAAAGGGTGTATTTTTCAGGTACTCAAATGGGTATTGAGCTCACAAAGATGTTTTTTTTCCTTCTGCATCACTTCTTTGTGCCTAAAGAATGCAGAAGGAGACAGGCACGTATACAGTACTTAGCTTGAAGTTCATGGCGACTGACTACTAAGAACAGCAAAGCTGTACAAAAATGTGAACAAGCTCTGACACAAAAGTGCAATGTCTGGTAAAATCCACATCTTCTTTATTCATCTGTATGCACAGTAATCCACAAAGTATTTGATTTGAGTTAAAAACAAACTAACTAGAACACTTTTGTTTTGACGCTTGTTCACAGACCAGCTGGCACATGAGCTTTAAAGTTTGACTTGGGTACAAACAAACAAAGTGCTGGTGGATCACTGAGCTTACAAATGGATAAATAAGACATAATTTATACTGGACAATGCACTTGTTTTAAACTGTTGTTTTCTATGGTCTTTGGTCTATGGTCTTTTGTCTTCAAAGTAGGAGACTGGCAGTTTCTACATTCTGGATTCACCAGGTAGTCACACAGTTGAAAAACCTTTCATTAATTCAAGACATCTGATGGTGAGAAACTGAATAAATGATGCTTTTTGAAACATCAATTTAATATAGAATACAGGCTGTTTCAACATAAGCTCATGTACGTGCATGTTCGGTGGAAACATATAGCACTGTAAGCTTAAGACAAACTATACTAACCCAGATTAACATAGAGGAGGAAAGGGGTATGTGTGTGGGTTTGGGAACTGACCTCTGTGGAAGAACAGTCAGTATCATGTCAATAACAGCACCACAGTAGTCACAATGCCTGGCTGGTGTCTAATTTTAATTGGACATCTATTCCAGCAGACATCTGCCCTAGCCTTTCCACCTCACTGCATTCTCCCTCACAAAAACACACGCGCACACACACACACACACACACACACACACACACACACACACACACACACACACACTCTCTCTCTCTCTCACACACACACACACACACACACTCTCTCTCTCTCTCTCTCTCTCTCTCACACACACACACACACACGCACGCAAGTGATGTATATTCTGAGCCCTGTTGACACCAATGGAAACAGGCAGCTTTGCTCAACTTCAGTTGCTTCTAACAAGAACAGTGAATTACACAATACTGAGAGGACCAAAGAGAAAAGAAAGCCTGGCAGGGAGCAAAAGAGGTGTTCTATGTTTGCTGCAAATAAGATGACATACTCAGATGAAGACATTTAATGATTTAATGTTGACAGAATGGTAAGGTCTTAAATTCATGTTACATTATATTTTTTACGGCACATCCCAATTTGGGTTGGGCAATTACTGAAAATGTATCACACCAACATTTACAACCTCTCAATTACTTTATCTTCCTAATGTAGATCAGTTAATAATACCCAGTAATTTAATCTTTTTTAATTTGCAGGAACTTGTGTCATTTTCTACCTTTTCAGGGAATTTGCTTTTTTACTTTAAATCTAACGGCTGCACGGTGGTGCAGTGGTTAGCACTGTCACCTCACAGCAAGAAGGTGGAGTTTGCATGTTCTCCCTGTGCCTGCGTGGGTTCTCTCTGGTACTCCGGCTTCCTCCCACCATCCAAAGACATGCTATTGGGGACTAGGCTGACTGATACTCTAAATTGACCGTAGGTGTGAATGTGAGTGTGAATGGTTGTTTGTCTTTGTATGTTGGCCCTGCGATGGACTGGCGACCTGTCCAGGGTGAACCCCACCTCTCGCCCCTTGACGCTGGGATAGGCTCCAGTCCCCCCGCGACCCTTAATGTAGGAATAAGCGGAAGACAATGGATGGATGGACTTTAAAATTAACATCAAATGTTGAATTAATAACAATAAATAGATCATAATTATAATTTTAACCCCTACACACAGAACACTTTTATCCAAATCAGAGGTTGCTTGCATCCAACACTGCTGCTTCTACAGTTTGCTGTCAGCATCAGTATTTATTCGCTCCAGCAAACAAGGAACACTTTAATACAGTGCTGCCTCAGACTTGTCTAGTTGTGTCATATTTCAATTATGTTCAAAATACTACAAATTTGATCAGTCACAGTGACCTTGGTCTCTGAATCCTTCAACTATGAATGGCTTCAGAAGATGATGGCCAAAATTCCAGTCCCTCTTGGTTTTGCCCAGAGAGATTCAGGCCCAGACTTCTTTTAACATTTCCCATTTATTGTTTATAGTCTGATTTGCAATTTGAGATGTCAGAATGCAGTTGGAGTTGATAGATTTCACCTCCAATTTCTTTCACAAGTAACAAAGACTAAAAGCTACATTTAGCATTGCAGATAATGCATTATGCATCTTTGTTCCCCACACAGACCAAATATTATGATAATAAGAATGGTACTGACACAACCTGAAATTAGACCGCCTCCAGCCACAGTAGTCACCAGCATATAGACATAAAATTGAATGTTGTACAGTTGGGTGCTATCACTAACACCACTATCACAAACCTCTACCTTAATAAATTATGACTCATTTGAGTCATTGAGAAGTTCTAAATGTTGGTTTTGATACAGTTTTGGTCAATTGCCTAACTCAAGCACAGCCCCATAACACATGATTAATCGAAATTTGGACTAAAACATGATGATAGCCCAGCCCTATTCTGATTTCTGAATGAACTCTTTAATGATGTTTCAATTGAGGATTAAGGTGAGTGTCAAGGTGGTGAGTCAGTGTAAAGTTTACAAAAGTCTTGCACCACATATATTGTGATGAGCGTATTCCTACTGCATATATCTCAGTCCCAGGAAGTATTTTGTTTTATTTTGTTGTTGTTGTTTTTTGTTTAAGCCTAACCCAAACCCTAACTCTCACTTTATTCATACCAAACTCTAACCTTCACCTAACCTCTATTCACATCACTAATCAAATAAAAGACAGAAATGACAGAAAGGTCGCCAATTGGTGGCAAAACCAGGTGTTGAATAATAGGAACATCATTCAACATATTCAATCCAACACCCATCAAAGCCTGCTATGAATAATAAACACAAGGGAGAATTATAACCATTCTTAGAATATAGGATTTGTAGAGCCAAAACAATATTTAAAAAATTTACATAGCAATTTAAAAACACAGCTACAGTATTGATAGGCCTCATTAACAAGTCTACTTTTTACCTATAACTTTTCAGAGGCACACAGTATCATACAAAAATCCAGATGTGAGGACCTATGACCCTTACTATCAAAAGACACCAAACTCCATTGCAACCACAGCACTTAAGCCCTCCACAAGAACCCAGGGAGACCCCTGAGAAGACCAATCTTTGATACATGCACACCTTGTAAAATTAAACAGAAACAAAGAAAACGAGAGACAAACTGTATGATGAACAATGTTATGAACTTTTCAGGCACCATTTCATGACTTTTTCCCCTCTGCCTGTGTCAGCAAGGCTCAACAATGTATTGTGCGGGAGGAAGCAAGTGCCAAGGAAGAACTTTTCAAATTTGGAAGGATCCAAACTTTGACATTGGCGTTAATCTCTCAGGAAGTATTACATGGACCTCGGCAGAGGTCTGTGCTCTGAGAATACTTCTGGATTTATTGGTTGATACAATTTTCCCTTGTATATGTACGCTCATATTAAAAACTTATGTTGTTTGGTGACGTATTAAAAAAGTGTCTAATATTTAGCAATATAGCAAAAAATCTACGGAAGACCCAATGAATGTTACTCTCCATACAGCTGTAATTGCTTCAGTGTTTCCCAGATGTAGCACTGCACAGTCACTTTTTCAACACATAGTCCAGTCATGGCTTCATACTTTTCTACCTACCTACAGAGCAGGTGACGCCATACTAGATCAGTCATTAAAAAAAAGCTTTCAGGTTCAGGTTTCAAAAACAAATCCAGCAAACATGCCTACTGGTTACAAGACTGTGGTAGCATTGATAATTATCAGTGTCTGGCCATTTTAACCTTGATCACTGATTAAATGATCTGTAGTTCCATTTCATTATGCAGAGTCAGTTGATGTATCTAATCAAGAGGCTAATTTGAGGGTAAAGACATTGGTTTGCCACTTGTTTTAAGCAGCACATTCCACACTCTAATAAGCCATGCAACAACACAGCAGTTGCATGCATGCTGTATGTGTTCCGAACCTAGCATCTATACATTATCTTTGTAAGAATGGGATTCCCCTGCTACACAAGTATCAAAGTATTTAGTCATCTGGCATTTAAAAATCATATTGTCCCCACACAAACACTAACACACAGGTCCCTCCATCTGCAGTCACATTAGTCCGAACTGGCATTTGTCTTAATGATGGTAAATTAAGACGCATTAAGATGGCAAATTTAGATCAGTGACCTATGCAGAGGCAAGAAGGCAATACAGCGCTCACAATAAAACTAGTTATGAATAAGCAATCTAAACAGAGCAGAGCAGCTGTGCGCAGTTCTGTTGACTGTCTCAGAGTGTTTCCATCAATTCGGAGGAGCAACCCAACCCTAACTAGTAGTGGGCGAACCCTGTCCTTTACTCTGACCTTACTATATTTTCAAAACAAGTCCTCACTAACATCATGACTTATGGGTACTCAACATTTGAATCAGCAGCCAACAGTACCATTTTGATTCAAGATTCAAGATTATGCACTATTTTCCTCAAAAATATCTAAATTTAGAAGTAAAAAGTAAGTCTAACCTCAGAGTAATAGAAATAGCACAAATGTACAATATATTTGAATTAACACTGCTTTGTCCATCTGTATTTTATCACTTGTGCGATCCTCCATAAGGCCTAATTATTTCTGTGATGTGAAAAATGAAGACAGGCTGCTGGACCAGAGGGATGAAAATGTAATTAACTGCAAAACAAAGTAGAATTTGCACAAATATTGGTTTATATTATAAAGGTCAGTGATAAACTTTCTGAAGCACATGTCCATAATCCATCTTAACATTTTTATGAAAATACTCAGATAAGCAGCACCATATCCTTTCTGAATAAGGCTTTCAACAGAGAGAAGCGAGCTGTCATTATCAAGAAATTTATGTCATGTCACTTGGGAAACAGTTTCAGAATGTTTAGAGAAAATAGAACCTACAACACTTTTGACTCTAAAAAATACTTATTCAGATCAAAACTTGAATTGTTTCATTTTTGTAAACATAAGAAATACAATTTTTAGGCTAAAGAATGATGTCAAAACTTAAACACAAAAAAAATAATGGACACACCTTTGAAATAAAGTCACATTGATGAAGTCTGCAACCATTTGGACTCAGATATTTTTTTCCCAAATACACTTTATATATAGAAACGAAGTGCAGAAATAAATGGTTTTACGTAAATATCTGGTTAAGAAAAAAAGAAATTGAACACTAACTCTCAGCAATACTCTGAGCACAATGATTCTATCACTGTGACATGCTCTTTTACGTATTACAACTACGACAATTTCAATATACATCTATACAAATACAGTGAATGGACTGCAGATATTTAGGATTAACACTGGACGACATAAGTCATTATAAAATGTCTTCATTTCATCTGTCAGTTGTACGAAATTGGCGAACTTAACAACCACACATTCATCCATCCATCCATCCATGGATATCCCACCAATCTGAGCAGGCAGGAGTTTCCAGCAGGCGCGTAGAGGACCACCAGACTGCCTTTCAGCTCTTCAGTGTTCAGCCCCCTCAGCTGGATCTGCCCCCCGTCACTGTTGCTGCCGCCTCCCCCTTCCCTGCAGCCATCTGAAGCCCCAGTCTTGCCCATCTCAACCTGCCTGCAGCGATGCCAAGTGGGGTAGCCAGGGCAGCAGCTGGCTGGCAGCCACTCCAGACTCATGGTTTCCTTAGTGCTCTTATGAACAGAGCAGCCACGGTGCCCCTGCTCTATGAAACCCACAACCCTGGCTAACACAGTCCTACTTCAGCATGGTATGCCTCAGTTCTGGGAGTTAAGACGGCATCATTTGTAAAGTAGGCTTCCCACAGGAGCGTGCCCTTAACCTTCCTGCCTCGGAGTCCTAACTCCAATCTGGATTAGCCTGTGTAGCTGCGGATTAGCCTAGCCCAAAGGAGGGAGGAGAGACTAAAAATAACAGCAGACTCACAGCGCCTCCTCCATCTCCTCCCGCTGCTGTCCCACGAAGAGTCCTGAGAGCTCGCACAGCACTCCTCCACTTCCTGCGTAGGCCAGATGACATGGCCAAGGAAAGAGCAGGATCCACAAGTTTAGGGGGAGATCCAGGCTTGAGAGCTGCCCAGCTGAGCACTCTGCCTGTCCTCCCTCCTCCCTCTGTCTGTCACTCGGCACACTATCCTGCTGCTTTTCCTCTCTCTCTCACACTCTCTCTTGCTCTCTCTCTCTTCAACTCTCGCCCAAACAGACAGTCACAAAACCCACATGTGGTACAATGCGAGTGAGGACCTTCATTCCTGCTCAACATTTAGTCACCAGTCAAAGTAAAATATATTGTACTGCTGAAATTAAATGTCTCATCTTTCTCACTTTTCTATGATAACCATACAAAACAAAAAATGTTCATTACATCTGACACAAGAGCTCTTGACGTAGGATTTAGGAATGACCAGACGTCTGCAATGAACTTCTGGGGTCTTCAGCAAATAAGACACTGCTTTTATCAAAAACATGTTTCAAATGTTGAGATGCAAGAAATCTGACGGAGCAGATTTGCCACACATCCATACACAGAGGTCTCTCATAAATAAAACATAAAATAATAGGGATGCTAGCCAACACTGACATCAAATATCAGCACACTCTCAAACAGCTGGAATGGATATTGGAAAAAAAGTGAAGCTTCTCTACATCCCATTCCATGGTAGTAGACTATGCCATACAGACTACATCATGTATCAGCAGGGGCCTTGTGGTCAAGCCCCAACCTTATTCAGGCAGCATGGTGAAACAAAAAAGTGCACTTGTGCAACTAAAATAATAATAATTAAAACCCATGACATTGTCAATGACGTGACAAAGTCAATGACATGCATGATGCATGTAGCTCCAACATTACTCAAGCTTCCACTGAAGAGATGAGAAAATCAAATCTGTGTAATGTGATGAGAAGCCTTCTATAGTTGAAAGAGTAGTTTCCCATGGTTTCATATCCTTTGACATTTAACTGCTGCTCTATTTATCATGTTATTTCACTACGTCCTCCACGTCTGCATTGGCACCTACTGGAGAGCTGAAATATGTATGGAACAATATATTTGCACGAGACTAGCAGATGAACACACCTAAAAATTAGCATCCTCTTCTGCCAACTTTCTTGAAATTTGTTCCATTCAACTTTGGCCGACAATTGGATGAAAATCTGGTTTTGTGGTCATTTGATTATGCAGATCCTGTTTAATGACCACCACCAAGTGAACATAATCATAGAGCTTGTCCAACTAGATTTAATTAGGTGATCATGCAACTTAGGTACAACAGATCATGGCTAAGAGACAAGAAACATAAAAACTGTGGTCCACATTAAAGTTTAACTGTGTGCATAGTGTGTAGCTAATTGCTAAGATGCTTGAGTGCTTTTTCAATAATACCAGGAGCTGTCGAGGCTACTCTGATACATGCATGAGTGTGAGTCAAAAGACTGCTTGAATATTCAGGGTAGCAGCTGAATAATGGAGCCATGATGGACTCTGAGTTACGTAGTCTGATCAACTCTGCTCAACAACAAAATGAATTGGAGTTGGTGGCTCATCACAGAGGGGAAATCACAGGATGAATCATGGCACTACGTGAACATGCAGCACTGCGGGCTCACTCTGAGGGTTTCAAACTCAAATTGATTTCCACACGCTGAGACATATGAACACACACACATACACACGCACCCATGCACACACACCAACACACGCACGCACACACACGCGCGCACACACACACACCCTACACTTATTTACCACACTGCAATCACATCATGAGCACATGAACACACAACTGTTTTAAATGCAGTTGGAACAGTTCTCATGCTAGGGTGTGACAACTTTTTAAAAGCATCGCCAGCAAATAAGGGGTTGATTCCATCACTGATCGTTTTGCTTTTTTGAGCAACAGCCAATGCATTCATCCAGTGGCTCAACCCTACTGTTAACGCATCACTGGAGGAGACTAGGTAGAATAACTATCTCTGTCCAGCAGTGTGAACAGTCATAGATGGTCAAATGGGACTGAGGCTTCATTGACCAGTCATGATCAGACACGTGTGAGTATATATGACACATAATACATGCATGTGTGAATTATGCCTTGCATTAAGGTGGGCCTTATATTTTACATGAGAACCAGTAAGATGCAGGTCATGCACGTCTCTGTGATGGAGTGGTCTGTAACCTGAAATCACACATTATGTATGTCTCAAAATTAATATAGAAAGGTTTTAGTTGATAACAAGATTCGAGCAGCAAAATTATAGCAACAGACAAACAAGTAAGTAGTTAATGTTTCCTCCATCAGCCTTTCAAATGCATGATTAATCATGGTCTGCTCTCAGGTAGACCCATCAATAATTCATACATCCAAAGTGCACACTAAGACATACAGTAATCTGGCATCTGAACTGTGCTCTCATGGTCCCCTCTGTTGATGTGCTCCATTATGGATGCATGTATGCTCTTTCAAACAGTGACATCATCATCATAAGAAGCTCACCCCCCACAAAATTCTCATCAATCATATACACTTAATAGTACTAGATCATGAACATTTATATTAAAATGATGAAACAAGTAAGTTAATCTTTCTGTAGTCGATGGTGAAGAGACCTTTATCATTTTGTTACGTGCTTAAACCCATTTGCCATGCATGCATGCAATTATATACATATACAGTGCATTAGACATTTAAAGGGAGTTTACTTCAACTACTTTGAAATGATGAACAATTGCCAAATGTGACAGATTTGCAAATACTAATCCTGCTGCTTTACAAAGCAGTAAATAGTTTAAGCACAACTCATGTTTCTTATCTGCAGCTTCATGAAGCTTACAGAAGTCTCAGAGTCTGAGAGTAGGTTTGCTTTCAGTCCTTGACACTTAAATATACAGAAGCAACACTGTTTTATTATCAACATAGGTGAGACAGTGAGATTGGACCTCCACAATCTTTTCAGGTCATCCTCAAGACCCAATGCTGCATTTGAATCTTCCCAGGATATTGTGCACATGTGACAGTGACCTTGCCCTTTGACCACAAAAATCTTTTCAATTCAACCTCCAGTCCAGGCGAATGCTTGAGCCGAATTTAGAGGAATTCCCTCAGGTTGCTACAGAGATATTGCTTTAATGAGAATTTTGGGTCACTGTTGGTTTTGTTAAATGTAAAGTGTTGGAAAACATGCCAGCGCAGCTGACAGTCTCAGATGCAGTGTGACATGAAATGACTGAAAAGGCTGAAGCTGTCCACTGATGCATGGCAGAAGCAACAACCTCCAGGCCACCAGTCATGCTCATTTTGCCTCCCTGGTGACAAAGAGGCACATTCAACTCCACTCAACTATGCGAGACAATAAAAAAAAAGGAAAAAGTTGATTGTCAGTCATTGGTTTCACATCTCAATATGTCATAAGGAAGTGCACTACTGAAGTGCTTCGGTATACATAAAAGAGGAGTGAAGGTTGTAAGAACATACAATTTGACGGTTTCAGGGCCACAGTGTGCAAAACACTGACTGATCTGCCAAATTTTCCCAATATTGTCTGAGCCTTTTTTTCCCAAAACATGTAAGCTGAACATCCATCCATCCATCGTCGTCTTCCGCTTATTCCTTACAGGGTCGCGGGGGGCTGGAGCCTATCCCTGCATCTACGGGCGAGAGGTGGGGTTCACCCTGGACACGTCGCCAGTCCTTCGCAGGGCCAACATACAGAGAAGAACAACCATTCACACTCACAATCATACCTACGGTCAATTTAGAGTATCAATCAGCCAAGTCCCCAAATTGCATGTCTTTGGACGGTGGGAGGAAGCCGGAGTACCTGGAGAGAACCCACGCAGGCACGGGGAGAACATGCAAACTCCACACAGAAAGATCCCGCGCCCGAGCTCAAACCCGGAACCTTCTTGCTGTGAGGCCACAGTGCTAACCACTGCACCACCATGCAGCCCGTAAGCTGAACAAACAGAATTAAAACTCTGCTGGGGGTTCTTTACCACATTTTGGTGTCTTTGCCAAAGTTGGGGATCTACTGCTCCTGCCCACAAATACTTAAGACACAAAGCCATATGCTACACACACAATTACAGCAATTTGTCAATCACTTTTGTCACGCAAATTTGGTTGCTGATGGACAATTCAGGCACAGATCATCATATCACTGCTCAGTTTGCACACACAACACAATTTTAGCTCTGTTTTTTCCAATCACAGACTGAAGTCCCACATCAGAAGAAAAGAATGCCTGCAAACTGTGCTTTACATTAACTATTCATAGACTTAAACCAAGAGGCTTACCAATGTGTTGCTGTCATATCACAGATTCTAGCAGGCTAAACCCTCAGAACACCTGGAAAAAAAACTTCAGTGATATGCACAATGACCACAATAGCACAAGACCTGGCAAAATCTGGGGGAGGAGTTGAGTGTAACGATAGGAACTACTGTTTCTATTTGCGCATTTGAAACATGAACAAGTGATGCTGACACACCATGAGGACATTTTCAGAATCAAGCTTTAGATTGTGGACGTGTGCCAAGGACAACACTCCACACAACTCTTTGCCGATGTTATTTTATTTTTCTTCTTTTTGAAGGCTCCCTGCAAATTGGCGCACAAACCCCTTGTATGGTTTTTGTCTTGGAACATCTGCAAATGCAGTATTTTGGAAGGCTGTCCTCATATTTTGTGTCACATCATATTCCTGAAAAATATAGCTTGGAGAGCAGACAGATTTGTTGAGGACTTTTGATTTAAGCTATGATATCAATTTTCAATTAATAATTTATTAATCAATAGAATTTGGACTCCTATAGAACAGCTAAGCCACTAATGACCTCTGTGGGTGGCATGACTTGGAGGTCTAGTGGCTGTATAGCAACCAAAATGTCACTGGTTCGATCCTCACTTCCCCCAGTGACCATGTCTAAGTATCCTTGTGCAAATAAAAGTTCAGTTTTTTCATGAAAATCAGAATAATGAGGTAAAAATGTAAAAATGGAGATGTAACATTCCCTCCTATATCGCAAATCAAACTGCAGTCACCGTATTAGTCAAAATCATTGCAATTAGATATTATTTTCAAAATTGTGCAGCCCTACCACTAATTGCTATATCCTGGCATTGGCCATGATAAATCCTTGGGATCCAGAATCGATATTTAATCCAGACCACCTCCAAAAGTTAATCATTTGATCCTGTAATACACGCAAAGCTTCTGCCAAATGTAATCAAAATCGATCCATTAGTGTTTTTTTTAAGATATCCATTAAACTAACAAACAGATGGTCATGCACAATGAGCACCATTGATGCACGTTCTTGACACAGGTTTAAAATATCATTCATCTACCAAACAAAAACGTTAATAAAATGGAAACTGGAACAAATTAAGAGGATTCCATCAGGACCCCTCAGGACCTACTGTTTCGAGGCATGTGTGTAAAGACTTTTCATACACAGCAAGAGAAGAACAAATTTTCCTCCTGACTGCACATAACAGCTGCACAGCACTATCAGCACATAAATTAACAGGACTATGTCTAGTATATATATCCGGACTGTGTTGGCCAGTATATGAGGATGTGGCTAATTCATCGCGGGGCTAACGAATAATGTGAATTCCTGTATACAAAATTCACATCTGTTTATTAACATTCATAATATCCAAGGCATGAAATACCTTTAATTATTAAAACAAAATAGTAACAACAGGGAACGATCAATAGGCTGCTTTAAATGTAGTACAATGTCCAGGGTAGTCAGTGTAAAAAAGATACTGATCAAACCCAGTGAATAAAAACCCCTTGTTAACTGTTTTAGCAAAAGTGTTTTGTGTCACTTTGTAGCTCCTCTGTGCTTGTGGTCTGTTTTCTAAACAATGACTCCAACACAGACTTGACCACTGTTGATTTCTCAGCACTTATCATGATGACCTGTCATTAACGAGGACTACACTAAGGTGCTCACTAACTTGCTCCTTCCTCTCGACTAAAGAGTCACGTGTGCGTTTGTGTGTGTGTGCATGCGTGTGTGTGTGCCTGTGCATGTGCATGTGTGTACTTCAGATATGCCTGCTCAGCCTTGTCACAGCACATCTTCATCACAAAACCCTCACAATGCATTCTATCTTCTGTCCTCCTTGTGTTGGTGTCTAGGGGTACCAGTTATTGCCAACACAACAGCTATAAGGGGTGATAATGACAATGTCGTAGATATTTGTTGATTTGATTAGAAATATATTATCGAAGGAGAAGAAAACACTGAGCTGTTCAGTACTTTAACTAGTGTATATTCATATTGTGAAAATGGTCATAACCCCAGTGATTTTCTATGGCTGATGGTGTTTTTATAGAGCAGAGAGGCCAGTGGCAAATGGAGTTTGATGTTGTGATTGTGTTAGTTTGGGTTTTTTTTGCATCTGTTTAAATACAATTTACAATCACATGAGAATTTTTTTTTCCAAATTTAACATTTATGTCTCTACCTGATTTGTCTGCTTACATACAAATAAAAAAATGTTTGTTAATCTTTTACTAAAAAGTAAAAGTCAGCCCTTATATATTATAAAATATATAAATGTATAAATATACCAATATATACATACACATATACATATATGCATATACTTTATACCTATAGCACATATCTACCTCTATACGTGTGTATATATATATATACACATATACACACATACTGTATATAATCTTTACACACATACATATATGTCTATACATATAAACATATAAATGTATGTATGTATATATATGTATATTATATATATGATATTTAAAAACATATACATACATATCTATGTCTATATCTATAACTTGGTTACGGCTTTCCATGTACGCTTTTCCTGTCTGCATCTCACACCCTGCCACTGTGTGCTGAACTGCCTCAAGGGCATCTTTGCAGCCTGCCTCCTGTATTTTGTGGTAGATCCTAACCTCTATTATTGTGTTCTAAGCGCCTGCTCTTGTGCTGCCATGAGCAGTGCCTCTGTCCAGCCTACCGAAGCAACTGGTAGGATTTCTTGTTCTAGTCGCCCATTTCTCATCAGGTTGCCCTGTTTCCCTATCACCTGACACAGGCCCTGTTAACTTGGACGACTTTATCATTACCATACCAACATTATGAATCTTAAATAATGGTCTATTCCTGAATTATGTATTACTGAGAAATTGTAATTATTATTTTCATAATTATAAATACCACTGTCGTATAAAGCAGTGGTTTTCAAGTGGGGGCGCTAGGGGGGCCTCAGAAAATTGGAGGGGAGATAATAAAGAAAATGAAAAATAGAATTTTTGATTTTTAAATCCATCCATCCATCCATTTTCTTCCGCTTATCCTGTTAAGGGTCGTGGGGGGGGGGGGGGGGGGGGGGCTGGAGCCTATCCCAGCAGCTTTTGGCAAGAGGCAGGGTTCACCCTGGACAGGTCACCAGTCCATTGCAGGACCAACACATGTAGACAGACAACCATTCACACTCACAGCCATGCCTACGGTCAGTTTAGTGTATCAATCAGCCTCGTCCCCTCTTGATGTCTTTGGACTGTGGGAGGAAGCCGGAGTACCAGAGAGAACCCACGCAGGCATGGGGAGAACATGGAGACTCCACACAGAAAGATCCCGTCCCAAGCCGGGACTTGAACCCGGAACCTTCTTGTTGTGAGAACACAGTGCTAACCACTGCACCACCGCGCTGAATTTTTAAAATCATCCATCCATCCATCCATTGTCTTCCGCTTATTCCTACATTAAGGGTCGCGGGGGGGCTGGAGCCTATCCCAGCGTCAACGGACCCTGGACAGGTCATCAGTCCATCGCAAGGCCAACATACAGAGACAAACAACCATTCACACTCACATTCATACCTACAGTCAATTTAGAGCAGGGGTCTCAAACTGGTCCAGTAAAGGGCCGCTGTGGCAGCAAGTTTTCATTCCAACCCAGCAAAATCAACACCTGATTCTACGTAAATCAATTAAGCTGTATCCACACAGCTCATTGGTTGATCTTGATCAGGTGTTGCTTTTGCTGGGTTGGAATGAAAACCTGCAGCCACAGCGGCCCTTTACTGGACCAGTTTGAGACCCCTGATTTAGAGTGTCCAATCAGCCTAGTCCCCAATTGCATGTCTTTGGACTGTGGGAAGAAGCCGGAGTACCTGGAGAGAACCCACGCAGACACAGGGAGAACATGCAAACTCCACACAGAAAGATCCCGCGCCCGAGCCGGGACTCGAACCCAGAACCTTCTTGCTGTGAGGCAACAGTGCTAACCACTGCACCACCGTGCATTTTTTGAAGTCATAATAATAAAATATAAAAAAAAAAAAATTTAAATCATCATTATAAAATATAATTCGTAATAGTCTATCCTATCAAAATGTTACTTGCCATGCTCATCTTTCTGACTGCTTGCAAGTCAATTGTCGGTGGGTTTGCAAAAAGGGTCCCCGGCCAGAAGCTAATGCTGTTTGGGGGACCATGGCATGGAAAAGTTTGGGAACCCGCGCTATATAGAATAGAGAACCAAAATGCTGTGCAAATTTTGTCATTGAGGGAGCTGGTTGAATGTCATAAATTACATTGTACCATCCATCCAATGATTGTGACCACTTATTCTTCTAGCAGGGGACTCCAGATTAGGAAGCTAAGCCTTAATTGTTGGCAATTAAACTGGATCTACTTTTCCATCAGACATTTTTGGCAAGTTCTCCCGACACACTTCATCTCTGTCCTTAAAACTGTGAGCAGCTTCAGCGATTGTGTTATCTCATGCCTTATTGAAACACTTTCTTCTGCATGTTGTTGTGAATATTTCAGACATCATATTTCCATTATAAATAAAGAACAAGATTGTCCAGAGAGTTGTGGGGAGGAAGCTAAAAGTATAAGGAAAACTACTATTGGTCAAACAGCAGTGAATATGTAGCAAATGCAAGGAGCGAGGAGGAGGGTACTGCTCAGTATGCTGACCTGCAGAAATGGATACTGCAGTTCCCACGGTCACACTCTTAGATCTGTGTTTTGCCTTTGTTTAAAAAAAAAATTAAGATTACTGGCAAAAACAAATCCTGACTGTGTTTGAGTCAATCATTTTGACAGTCATTTGTCAGTCTGACAGTCATTTTACTGTGAAGCTCAATAAAGCTTTTCTGCTCAAAGTGGTCACTCACTGGTGCTAGCTTACCATCTGTTTTGAGACAGGATTAAAATCCAAATTTTGTTGATTTTAGGATCATATGTGAATGACCCTGCAGGCCACCAAAGGGGAGATGGTGAAGTGAGGGGTTGTACTGTACATATAGACCACTAAGTGTCACTAACACACTAGTCCCTCAATCATTATCACACTAAGGGAAGTGAACTCTAAATTACATGCTCAAATGCTCAGTACATATGAGAGGATACATGCAACTAAACAGTTTTGCTTTACCAATAGCAATGTACAAAAATGTCTGGTTTGTAAAACACTGAAAAACAAGAAAAAAAATCCTGATTACTGAACAACTTGGTTCTCCCAAGCTCAGGGAGAATTCAAGTAAAACGGTAGACATTATGATCTCTATCTACAGCTAAGATAAGCTGTCTCTATGCCACTAAACAACGCATCAAAAGACACATTTTTATTCCCGATCACAAAGTGCTGCACGATTTGCTGATATTGCAATACATCAAGCAATATATACATAATACATGTGAATTTCTAAAATCAAGCATGCAATCTCAAATTTGCAATAAAATACAAAAACAAACCATCTCTGCAACATTTGTGCAGTACTGTGGTTTGTGTTTTTTATGTTATGTAACTGAACAGACTGACATCATTACTGCAATTTAATTAAGTGTGCATGACAACTACTATATCAGTACAAGCTATCACTCTAACTGTAAAATAAATACAATTTTGGTCTTGTTAAACAACAGAAAAACTCCTAAATGATTAATCAGACTCAATGAGAAGAGCACTTTGGAACCAACACCCTGCATCCCAAAATGTGAAGAAGAAGATAAAGGAGGGGAGAGTGTGGTGGTAAAGTGTGAGAGAGGACTTTCATTAAAATGGAAGTTTAATCTTCAAAGAGGAGCTGAGAGGCTGAGGCACCCAGGGATTCCCTATCACAGCCTGTGACCTCCAGCCCACATCAGTCCAGAGAAGGACGAGTCCACTGCAGCAGAGTTGACTCCCGGAGGAGCCAAGGAGGAATTGGAGAGAAAAAAACGACTCACGCTATCTACATTCAAATGATGACTAGCCTTCAATTAGCTGACTGTGAAAAGAAGACTGCTGATATAAAGCTGTGCTTGCTGCTCACATTAAAATTAAACTTGAATCTCAGTGAGCTGATGCATAGCCTATTTAAAAATCCTCATAAGCCACTTCAAAAAGAGTGAAAAGCCTTATTTCTTTTTTCTACATTCACAGCTTTTTTATAAGTAACATAAGACGTTGTACAGTAGCATGTCTGCAGCTGCACATTTCACTGCAGCTTACATGAAGACCCCCAAGTACAAACACATGTCATACTGTATATGTATGCACACACATTCAGGTAATCTTAAACTAATTTAAAAGGTATGCAATAATAACAATGACAGTGATAGCAAGAACAAGAGAACACAGCCAGCAACTTTACCAGCATGTCCGTGCCTGTAAAGAGCCGTATTTCCCCTCAGTTGTTCCAATCTCGCTTTAGAACAGGCAGCCAATGAAATGGTTTTGAGCCTTGCTCATGGCAGCCAAGAACTAACACAGTATGGAGAATAAATCAGTCAAACTGATTTAATTTGTAAAATGGTAGTCCAGGCTCTTGGTATGGAAACCCAGCACTTCAACACAACTGTACCAACCTACTGTGCTGTAAAAAGCATTCACAGAGGGTGCTCTGACTAGGATGCATGATGTTGGATTTTTTTCCCCCCTGATATCTTATATGCCAGTATTTCATAACTAATTTTGCTGTTATCTGATATTTGTCAATGTTGATATTATCTCAATAAAACAAGTTTATACACTGATATTAACATTTTGTATTGAAAAACACATGTAGCCTTTTCTTTCCAAAAACATTTGGAAAAGCCAATAAAATATATTTATTGTTTTCTCATAATTTTTGATGAGCAAAGAAGAAGAGATTTGATCAGAAATGGGTTAATACGAATATGGACAACCTTACAATACCGATGTATTTATTAAATGGCCAATAACTGTTTGTACCAATGATGTGCCACTTTTTCATACATCCATATGTCTGATATTAAAGCGTCAAACAGCAATATGACCCTTCATATAAAACAGTTGTTTTCTTAAAGGGATTTATACAGCAACATGTTCCAGAGGCACCAGACTAGCAAAGAATAAGATACTGGATCATCAAGATGTTCTTGTTCTTGCAATGACGACATGCATTGACCATGTAGTTAAGGTGCTGTGTGTGTGTGTGTGTGTGTGTGTGTGTGTGTGTGTGTGTGTGTGTGTGTGTGTGTGTGTGTGTGTGTGCGTGTGTGTTATATTAATGTTCTGTTCTATAAACAGGGAGTAGGTCAGAAAACACACACATACAGTATAATGAAGCACAAGTGCTTTGATGTGCAAATGCAGGCACAGATCAGCTCTGAGAACAATAAAAAGCCTTTGATAGAAGAGCAGTCCTACTGTGCTGCAAAAACTCAAAAACTTCAAAAGATAGAGCCTCATCTCTTGTGCCAATTGCAGAGTGAGAGCACGTGTCATCTTGAGTTTCCAACAGACACAGAGTCATTTATTCGACCAGCACCCATGTTGTTAATGAAGCTAATTTATCTCTGCCTGTGTTGCTGCCATTTACGTTTCTTTGTGTGCAGTAATGTCCATGCAGCAAATGCCTTTGGACATTGAAGCAGCAAACCTAAAACCTGTTGTTTTAAACCTGACAGGACAGAGCCCTCCAGGACAGGAAAAACACAATTGTGTCTTTTAGCACCTGCAATAGATTTTAGACAGCGTTAAATATATTCAAAGACCATTATTGCATACCCTATGATTAATTTGTCAATTTGACTGAACTATTAATCAAGCTTTAAAGGGGATGTGATATGACCCTGGTCAAATTCATGTCCAAGATCAACTGCACTGTCCATGCTATCTGGGCAGTTACCCTGCATCATCTAATAATTTTGTCTGGACACAACAAAAATACACTTGAATCATTTGTTTTTAGATCAGCTTAACAAGGTCCAAAATATGTACAAATCACAGTTGAAATTCTGAATGTTAGCAGCCTGATACAGAGTAAAACTGCTGAGGCTAAAGCGGCATGACAGCTGATGAAGGCAGCTGATAACACTAGCAAAGTGAATCCCCACACATTTTACTGCATGTTCAACTATTAGGAGCATGTACAGACAAATAGCTCAGTGCTAAAAAAATCTACATAATTGAATAATTTCACCACTACAAGTCCTGTGACACAGCTAAAAATATTACAATATATCTGTAACATATTCTAAAATTCAGTTTGAGATGAAGTATAAATATGAAATACTGTTATATGGTACTAGTAAACATACATGTTCAAAATTTATTAGAGATATAAAGGGAGGAAAAAAAATTGAAAAGAAGAAGAGTCGAATTTAGCAGCTCAACATTGGTATGGACCAACATGAGCCTATTTGAGTGACACTGGCCTATCAGCAAATAAAGTGGCATTCACTGATGCCAGCTGGCCAGTGCTCAAGTTAAGTCTCATCAGGATGAGTTTTTCCAGCACAGGTCCCATGCACACCTATGGTTTGTTTACAAACAAAAGTAAAAGATAATGTCCTCTGTATGAAAGCATTAAACTGTCACTGAGACAGATCAGCTACTTCCTGCTTGTATAACAAGTGACAATTCAAATTCAAAACTATTGACTATCAGTACCAGTAATTAGCGAATGACAGTAGAGGGATTTGGTGACATCACATACAACACTGCCCTGGTACTACATAGAGAACATCTAGAGGCTTGCTCAAACCACACACAAACAAGTGTCATGTGCAAGGTTATGGAAACTAGTTCCCTGATCGCCTGCAACAGGCTGCACTGTAGCTGTGTTTATGTAAATACACACTACCCAGTACTGTGTCATTTCAACACTCTAAAACATAAGCGGTATGAAAACACTGGAATTTGTTTATGGATCTGCCAAGTATCCACTAGATATCCCTGCACTCTCTTTCAGATTATTCTGTTGTCATTTTACAGCACTAAGACACATGGACAAATAAACACAGCCTGCCAGCCAGCTAAAGTAATTACTGCATGAACATTGAGGGCATGAGCCCAACTCTGACAGTGTTTTTTAATATCCTCAAAAGCCATAATCATGCGACTACAAATATATATATTCTTGAAATTACTGACGATTGTATAAATCAAATAAGGTTTTTTTTCAAATTACTTTCTTCTCTGTCCACAATCTAATTCAAAGCTTTTCAGTATGTCATTTCTGTCACCAGGGGTCTCTCATTCAAAACACTACCCAAAGATATAGTTTAATGTTCCCAAGAGGTAGTGTCGAGCTGGGGAGTTCTGTCAATTTCAAGGTGAAGTTTGAAAGCTTTGTCCATGATTTATTTAGTTATGTAATTCAAATGAAACAGTTGCACAAAAGATGCACTGTCTCAGTCCTGGAACTGGGGCTACGCTGCCCTCTAGGACAAAGATCTATACTGTATATCTACACATCCACACACCCCTCAAGGTATCAGTATCATTTAACGACAGCACTAGAGTTGGATGAATGAAATGTCTACAATTCACTGGCAGAGGAGAAAAGCTTTTATTGCTTGAGTAGATGTATAACTGTGTCTACTGCATGGTCATGTGACCTGGGAGTGAATGCTGATTAAACCCAAACCCACAGCAAATAAAAGCCAGATGTAAGCGTGAACATCTTCAAATGATGATGTTTCCCATCCTTTTGAAAATCTTACATGCTTATTTGAGGGTTATTATCAAAAGGATTTCATATAGGCTTGTTCTCAATCATATATGTGTCTAAAAGGGAAATCTTACCACATCTGAACTACAAGTGCTTTGAGATTTAATTGCACAGAAAAAAAAATTAAGTTGAAATGTTCTGAAGTGCTTAACAGAAAATACAATATGTTCATTCGGATGAGCCAATATTTTCTTTACCAAGTTAAGTTTGAGGGCAGAACACCTGCTGTAGCTATGTTAACACACTGTGATTGGTACAATGATGTTGACCTTTCCGCAGCCAGAGTTGCTCTTGGTGATACAACTGATATCTGATGTTTATCACCTGCTGGACGTCAGTGCATTAACATTGCCGTGAACGAGGAGGATAGTGCATTGAGGTGGCAAATAGAGCAGAAAGAAGAATATCAAGGGAAGGGCCATAAGTTTTATCCTCAGAACTGTCTCAGTACTCATCTGTGTATGAGCTCACAGCACTTCAGGGAGGACTGAGAGTTCTCACCACACAGACCCACTGTTGTTGTGCTTCTTTAATGCCCTACTGTCTGTACCACTCACTTCTTCACTGGAATTACCACCCTCCCATTGTTTCATGCTAGAATTACTTCTGTTACTGGTATGCATCTGACCTGCTTAGGATGCAGAAATTTGTTAATTCAAAATACAAACCCTGCCTTTGTCATTATCTTGACTCACATTGCATCATAGTGAGGGTGGAGCACAGAGACTGAACAAAGGACAATTTGTATGGACTTTGAACATAGACAGAGCAAGAAATTCCAAATGAAAACAAGCCCTTACAGTTTTGAGAGTGGCACATGAGAAAAACCATGAGGTCAATCTTGAGGGCTTATAGGCGTTAGATCAAACACATACAGTGGACCAGTTCCAGGACCTGTTTTCCAAAAGTCAACAGTTTCCTTCTTCTAATTAGCTCTAATGTGGAGGGATGAAATTAAAACATATCTCTGCTTGAAAAAGGTTATTTATCTGTTAATCACGAACATTTTTTTGCTGAAAAGGAAAATTCTTCATTTAAAACACAGTGCTGATGCTAGCTTATAACAGATACAGTGTGGATGGAGGCTACACAGGAAAGTTTAATACCTACACAGTTTACCAAGTCTCAAAGATATTCAAGTTTGGGCACCAAGTGTGATTCTGTCCCTCCATGACAACTTGATTTGATTCTGTTGGCATAATGACAAAGTACTCCATGTTTATGCATTTTACACACAAGAGACATAATGATGGCAAAAAAAGTCCCACCTAGAAAATGCTGTGTAAAGCGGCTTATAATCACAGAGATGAGAGGAAGCTGCTATTCATACATTCTTGACTCACTGCACCTGCAGTTTTGTGTGTGTTGTGTGTATTAGTCAGCAATAGACACAAGATAAGTAGACTCATCAGTAGAGCAGTAAACACACAGGAACTCAATGAGTCCAAGCAAAAATGCTTATAAGAACAACGAGTGGGAGCTGGTTTGGCATCTATGGTTCAAATTTATGTAGGCTGGTCAGACTGTATTTCTTTTTGGCCGAATAATGGCACGTGAAACAAAGGTGTATATGGGTCACATCTGTGCAATTAATTATTTACATTAATGTAATTATCAGCTCATCCTCTGTTTGGACTTTCTTGTACCTGAGCTTCATAATTTGCCTGTAAGGTTAAAAGCTGGTCTGACCCCAGGGCCTTGACCTGGGTCTGGAGTGAACCTGGGGTACAGTACTTTTCATAATTGTAAATTTGTTGTTAGAGCACTTTCTCATAGTAAAGCTGACACTCACAGCGCCAGCATTGTCTTTATGTGTAGCTGTGTTTAGACTACGTAAAGGTCACATCTGTGTAGGATGTTCTAATTCTGTATTACGGGGTAGTGTCCGACATTACAAGTATGACTGTTTACGAGGGGTCAGACACAGATGTTCTAGGAGAGCTGACTCAACCTCATCTCACAGCAAACCTCGTTCCTCTGTTGTGGACATGTCCAATAAAGTGCCCAGTGTAAGCCATCACTGAATCCCCAGGCTGTTCCTTGTATCTGATGAATTCCTTCATCACACAAAATAGACCAAATTCATTTGACATGAGATAATGGGACAAATACAGGTGTTTCCAATGATACTGATTAAGGCTCCATTCCATTCCATCCGTCCATCCATTTTCTTTCGCTTATCCTGTTAAGGGTCACAGGGGGGCTGGAGCCTATCCCAGCAGCACCCTTTATTTCACCCTTTTTTAAGCTTCTCGGCTTAATTATCATGCCATTTGTTTGGATACAAAACACATAGGATCTCTAAAAGCATCTTCAAAAATCAAGAGACTGTGGCTTCAGAGAGTGGAGCTGTATGGGTATTATTAGTTCAAAATACCTTTATGTTGATGGACACTTAGGCTCCTTTGAACAACTACGGTCCAATTTTCTCTTATAAAGACTCAGGTTTTTAGATATTTAAAATCGAGACACTATGTCTGACAGGCTACTAAGTCATATGAATTACCACCTGAAAAGAATGCATTGATCAAATCCCTTCTGAGCCCTCCTGAAGCAAAACACCTTATCTCAGGTCTGGTTCATTACTTCTCAAGTAGTCATCAAGACTCAATCCATCCATCCATCCATTCTCTTCTGCTTATCCTGTTAAGGGTCGCGGAGGGGAGGGTGCTGGAACCAGACAACCATTCACACTCACAGTCATACCTTCTACGGGCTACGGTCAATTTAGAGTATCCAATTAGCCTAGTCCCTATTTGCATGTCTTTGGACTGTGGGAGGAAGCCGAAGTACCAGAGAGAACCCACGCAGGAACAGGGAGCACATACAAACTCCACAGAGAAAGATCCCCTGCCCGAGCCGGGGCTCAGACCCAGAAATCTTCTTGCTGTGAGGCAACAGTGCTAACCACTGCACCACCGTGCCACTTCATCATGACTCATCTACTATTAAAATAAAGCAAGCCTGGGAAGGTGAGCTTGGTATTGAGATTGAGCATGAAACATGGGATGAAGTATTTACTAACGTTAAGTCTTGTTCAATTATCGCTAGACTCCAAATGATCTAATACAAGGTTGTACACAGATTACATTATTCTAAGACTAGACTGAACAAAATTGTCTCTGATCTCTCTCCAATATGTAATAGATGCAACACCTCAAAAGGTTCTCTTACACATCTCTTCTGGGCTTACCGAAATTGTATGACTTTTGGGCTCTAATTTTTCAATGGTTTTCCGATATCTTTAATGTCACTACGAATCCTGACCCTGAAACTATTCTGTTAGGACACTACTATACTTTAGAAAAATTGGATTGTAACATACATATTGCTTTGATTCATGATATGATCACTGCCAAGGAGCGCTATCCTGAAACTGTGGAAGTCTGATTTAGCTTCCAAGTTTGAGACTTGGTTGAGGGAACTCATAAGTGTACTACAGGTGGAATGGCTGAGATTTGAACCTTCTGGTAGACCTCTGAAGTTTTCCAAGATGTAGAGTCCAGCACTGGAGCATATGAACGACCAATGATACGCTCTTCACCCACCTACCTTGCTTATGTACCTCCTTGGTAAGATAGACAGCTGTATAGTGGAGCAGGTGATACTGTTATGACTATTGCCCCTCTATTTATTTATTTATTTATATTTCTACTTTACTTTACAATACACATCTATGTCATGATTATTTTTTATTCTTTGATTTTCCTATTACTGTTTATTTGTTCGTTATTGTCTTCTTGTTTCTTACTTGTAATTCAATTTGAAAATTCTCATAAATTAAACATTTAAAAAAAAAACTTTTAGAACAATGTAAGTCTATCCCCTAAACTCAAAAGAATATCAGCTAAAAAAAATCTATGTTGAAATCATTGTTCTACTACCACCACTGATGCTACTATTAGTACTATTATTATTATTATTATTATTATTAGGCTACAAAAAACTAAATAGCCAACAGATGATACATGGTTTAAAAACAATTGAAACTAAATGAACTCTACAGCTTTAAGATGATTTGCCATCCAGCTTCAACTTAGCTAAGTGCCTTGGATAAAAACACCATGACAGGATTGGTTGAAACCAACAAATTGGGAAGTTTATTGGCCTCCAAATTATATTTACTTATAAGCTGTTTCAAATGTGACAGTAAACAAAACACCTGCTTATTTTCACATTGAAATAAAGAAATTGAATTAATATAAAAATAAACACAATTATTCATAAAGGCAGAGTTTGATGAGCACATTAGCATTGACAACATTTGAAACAATAGACTGAGCTGAACAATGTGGTAAAAATATCTGATTATTTTGACATATTTTAATGATTCACAATATCATAAGCAATATCACAATGAATTATCATTGCTGTTATTATGTACATTGTTGCTGTTGATTTTTGGGAGGATGTGTAAAAAAAAGTGTTTTTTTCCCCCATTTGCGAGTAGTATAATACTGTATAATACTACATTTAGAATGGTAATCCTACCTGGGATTTGGATATTGCACCATATATTGTGATTATGATGAATTTTTGATTGTTTGTTCAGCCCTAAACAAATACTTGAAGGAAACAATGAATTTCCCAGTTTGTTCCCTGTAATAAAATTATGTAACTGTATTTTGTATAGTCAGCTGTCAACTGGTGTAGAATAACAGCGTAAAAACTAAGCAGTTTGTGGGACTTCAATATGAAATTTCCAAATAATATGCTGAAATATCAGTGTGCGGTCTGAGCAGGCAGGTGACAGATGCCACAGGAAGAACTCAATCTACATAAAACTTATAGTAGATTGTTGGACAAGCAACAGCACACGCTCAGGGAAATAATGGCACTCACTAAGATACAGAACTGATGCAAATAATCAGGAAAATGTTGGTGGGGAGCTACAATTTCTACATGCACCAATACATAGGTGAAAATACAGGCTCGGTGTCTGATCATGATAGCTCCTACTTCAAGTGGAATTATTGTGTGTTTGTGCTTGTGTGTCATTTACGTATTTCATGGTGTCTGTGTCTTTTGTATCTTACGCTGGCTTTATGAACTGTTGATAGACATCTGAATTTCCCCTACGAAGATCAAAAAATATATATCTATAAAGCTGCAACCTTGTGTCTCTGTTGCTACAGTCTTTCACTCCACTCCACTTTTCTCTTGTTTCCTTCTTCCCTCCCAGGTTTCGAAGGGCAAAAGTGAGTCTAGCCATTGTTGAATGCTTCCTCCTCTACCTCTGCAAAACACAAGGATATTATGACATGCTGGACTGCTGAGGGGAAACACACTCTGCACCTTTAAATAGCTCATATTACACTGACTGTAATGTTTAGGGAAGGACTGTCAAAGCCAGCTGAGGACAATACTTAAAAGACTTCAGTGATGATAAGATCTCTACTGATGAGCAAACATAACACACACACACACACACACACACACACACACACACCACACACACACACACACACACACACACACACACACACAGTTTATTTAAAGATCATGAAAGCCTTCTTCCTGTTATTTCCTTGTAATTACTGTAAGTCATTTCTCAAATTATCATTTCGGTCACAACAGGATGATATTTTGATTTCTGAGTTGATTAAGCAAAGTGGGGGTTTCTGGCACAGCTCCACCCACTGCCTGGTCTAAGGAGGGAGAAAAAAATACTGAAGAGGTCAAAAGATCAAAACTCAAGCAACATTTGTAGTAAAGAACAACTTTATTGGCAGCTCCCCATGGTAATGAATCAGCTTTTCACCAGCCTTTCACACTGGGCCAAAGTGTAACATACTGTCACACATTCCCTCTTTTCAGCTGAAAATCTCACCAGCTTTTTAGAAACATGTACAGTTACTTATTTCAAAATCTGCACTTTCATTAATGTTTAAAGTCTTCTAATTAATATTTTTTTAGGTTAACTTGGCAGTAAGTAGGTTGGGGCATTAACAGCCAGAAAAGAAGAACCATTTATTGTGATTATTGTGTACAATATTGTGATATCCAATAAATGCCTTAATGAGTCAACTTGCAGGGGCGGCATGGCCTCGGAGGTAGAGAGGCTGTCCAGCAACTAAAGGGTCGCAAGTTCAATCCTCACTTCCTCCGGTGACCATGTCAAAGTATCCTTGAGCAAGACACTGAGCCCCTAATGACCCTGCAACAGACTGGCAACCCGTCCAAGGTGTACCCTGCCTCTTGCCCAATGTAAGCTGGGATCAACTGGGTCAGCAGTATATAAAATGAATGGATGGAGTCAACTTGCTTGGTTATCAAGAAAAAAGCACACAATTGACTGATAATTTTGAAATGAAGTGTTATTTATCAATAAAATGGTATAGAATTTTTATGAATAATAAAAAATACAATTGAATGAAATTGCCCTGCCTCTCACCCAAAAGCTCCTGGGACAGGCTCCAGCCCCCCCGCGACCCTAACAGGATAAGCGGAAGAAAATGGATGGATGGATGGATGGAAATTGTATCCCCAAATCAAAACTATGTTGGAAATTCAAGCACCAATATTAATGAATCAAAAAAAATTGTATCATGGTAAAAATATACTGACATGAGATCGTGCCATCCTACAAAGACATATTCTGATGTTAAACAAGTTTGACACAGAGCAGTTGGATAAAACAAGAAGTGTACAGCTTTATTTTGGTCCAAACAGAGGCTGTAGACTTGTGTTGGGTGTGGTGAGGTGGAAATAAAAAGGAAAGAGGATTCTGCTGCAGGAAGTAAGCCATCACTCCCTCTTCCTGTCATTCCACAGATAATGTCCTGTTAGTCATGTTCACTCACAGTAAACAGCAATCCATGGTCAACACACACACACACACACACACACACACACACACACACACACTTTACATTTTAATTGTCCACACAAACAAACAGTAAAGTGCATCCTTACAATTATTTGCCAACTTTGATACTAAAGCTCATGGGAACCTTGAGATTGAACCCTCTTCTTGTGTTTACATTCTAGTTCCCACCTTTCATCTATCTAATCAAATGAAAGAACACTCTCATGTGGCTTAGTGTTTAGAGTTTGGGTCACTTGGATTTCTCCAACACAAGTTTTACAGTGGGCAAGATGGCAAATCCATTGTTAGTCACACTTTAGTGCCTATTTTTCATTGAGGCAATGTAAGCCCTGGAAATGGGCTGAGGCACATTTCAGAACCAGACAGTGAACACAGCCTGGGTGGCCTGGGGAGGTACTGAGCAGAAAGCAAATGCTGCTTGTCACTAAAATGGGAATAGCTGGTCCACCTTGAGGGTCAATCCCCCTCACACAAATCAAATACACTGAGTGGATACACAAGACGACAGCAGAACATTTCCACTATCATGAATTGAAGCAGTTACACGAGCCACAGGACCCACGGGTGGTCTACATGACAGAGCTATATTTTTGAATGGGTCATATACCAAATGAAACAATAGGGCTTCTAGTTTTAGAGACAACCTTTTTGTTCAATTTCAATTGTTCTTGTTCTATATTAAAAAAAGTCTTATAAGATTTAGAAGTTTGACATGCAGAAATATAATTCCTAACAAGTTTTCCAAACAGCTGATATAGTAACTAGGCCCTAGCACCAACGTCATCCTCAGTATGAGTTGTCAGGTAATGACAGGTGGGGGCAGCAAATCTAAATATTCAATCTCTTATTCAGGAGTACTAGGGATATGAGGCTGTGTGTGTGTGTGTGTGTGTGTGTGTGTGTGTGTGTGTGTGTGTGTGTGCGCGCGCGTGTGTGTTGGGGGATGAGGGGTATTCGTGACCAGCACTGAAGCAAAAGATCTGAGAGAGACTATGCTAAGTGACACGTCGTTAAGTTGCATGAGACAAGTGTATCACTCCCAGTGGGCCGAGATGTTGCCAGCTCATTGCTGAGGACAGACATGCTAATACCATGCCAAGTCTGCTTTGGTGGTCATACAGTAAAGAAACTGAGTGAAAATAATTTTACTATAACTGAGAAAAATATTTTACCCTTTCCTGAATTATAACTATTATTATTTTTCAATATTTGTAATTTACTTGATGGTTATAATAATAATATTTTTTTCTTATTTTTATTATTTTTCTTATTATTATTATTTACTTTTAATCCATTCATGTTCATTATTATTATTCATTATTCCATTTATGATATTGTGAGATATTTTGTCTCACTTGGTGGATCAATAAAGGTGATTTGTGGCCTTAGACTACCAAAATTGAATCATTTCATCTTTGAGTTCAAGAGAACCTTTTTACCAAATTTGAAAGGATTCTATCAGGGTGTTCCTGAGATATCTTGAGAATGACATGGATGCATGACATGAAAACATTATGCCACCAGCTACTATTGTTGCTGACATAGAAAAACACTTTGAAAATGGGGAAATGATAGGCCTGTCACATACTGAAACTGTTCTCTTTTTCCTGCATTAAAAAGCAGTTTGCTGATGCAAGAAATGATGCAATAAGTGGATAACATCAAGATCTATCCTCAAGCTAGTGCTATATAGCTTTTTTGTTTGTTTGTTTGTTTGTTTGTTTGTTTGTTTTAGCAGATACAGGCTGTCGGAATTGATTTAGGTGCATAACACACATTAAGCCAGATGCTTTTGAATGCATCAGAGACTCATGACACCTCTACCTGGGAGCTATGTCCAGCTCCATACACTTTATCATTTTACTTCTATCATGATAAATCATCGTAAAAATTCACAGGTGAATAGTGTCATAATCATTTCTTCAGCGTGACTTACTAACATACTCTGTTCTGGGTTTAAAAAATGCAGAGCAGTCCGTGCAGACTAGCTAAGTGTATTTAATAGATGCTCAATCTGGTTTCACAGTTCAAGAGAGTTTTACTTTTAAAATGAAAATGGACAGCACTTCTGCAAATATCTCTGCTTTTCTTTTATGAATCGGTTCATACTTCAGAGCAGTTATATGAAACTGAATGGTCACCACAACTAATAAGTGTTTCCTCAAATGTCAGCAAAGTCATGATGGTTTTGTCAAAATATTTTAGAGTACCACACAAATATCACTTATAGTAACAGTTTCTGTTCAAAAGGTGGCTGCACATAGGCCCTATAAACAAAGTCAAACAAATTTAACCTCTGGCCAATGCTTGGTTGTAGGTCAGGCAACTGAAACAGTTCAGCTGAACACTCTTCCGTCTGGGCAAATATGCCTGTTTGTAGGGCTGCAGCTATCAATTCTTTTAGTAATCGTGTAATCTATAGATTATTCTGGTGAATAATTGAGCAATTGGATAAGAATTGTGCATTCTGCAATTTTTTCAATTACATTACTTTGCTTTATTTAAAAGCAATGGTATTATACAAAAGAGAAAATAAGACTAGTTTGTTAAATGGTCAAGTATGAAATGCAAATGTTAAAATACTTAGTAAAGCAACTTTACTTTAACTTTTACTATTTTTACTTTACTTTTTACTGAAGTACAACTGGGTCCCACAGGGGATTGGTTCACCAATATGCCACCTTTTTCTCCCCTTATGAGGTTGCATGTCTGTATTTGTTAATCAAACAATACAAATAAGAGAGCCATTAAAGTACAACAAAAGCAATTCAAATGTTGATTTAAAAAAAAAAGGAAATAATTACATGACAGATTTTTAATTGCAATTAGGTATTTTTACTTTGTGGTATTAATGCTTTACTTAAGTAAAGAATCTGAGTACTTTTTTCATCACAACAGGTCAGTGATCAGTGTTTCAGTGACTCTCTGTGGCTCAGTAAATACTGTTTTATTTATGGCAGCCTACCACATTAAAACACTGGCACTGCCACATGATTTTTAGTTTTTGGAGATGTGTACTTCTCTCTGTCTGTCTAGAAGGTAACTCTTTATTTGCACAGCTCTCTGAGATTTGTGTCCGTTGCTTCCACTAAAATAATCAAACTCACATGAACTTTCGCGGGTCTAGGGTTCCCTTCTAGAAATACTGCTCTCTGTATTTTGGTCAACTAATGACAGCAGACTGTCTGTGAACAGCACGATGTTACACTCTGCAGTGTTTCTCACACACAGAGGCTTTATTTGTGCGGACACTCAGGTTTTGGCATTTTTATTTTTTTAATCAGTCCAAGAGGACGACGGCATCTGTGATTGATTAGTGATCAGTCTGCCCTCCTCTCCTTCCTCACCTGTTAACTCTGCTCTGAGAAGGTCTGACAGTTTCTGGCAGAGACACAGACTCTCCTGTTTAATGTAAAGGCCTCTGAATATAGTTGTTTAATCTTACAAGTACACCTGGTTGGTGTTGATGTCATTCACCATCACGGTAGTTTCCACTGTTTTAAGAAAATCCGTCATTAACACAAAGTCTCCTCCGCATTCAGATTTCTGCTGTGAAAACTGAATTGTGGGTGAATTTATACATAGAAAAAAAATAAACGTGTTGGGTTTTGAAGTGACTTAAAAACATCCTGTAGATGAAGAAAGTCAACAGATCAGCAAAAGTATCGAAACCAACGGTGCTGTCTTCACCTGCAGTTGGCACACAGCTTCATTCAGCACTGCTGCACACGCGGACTACCTCTTTGCTCCTCCCCTTACTAGATTCTCAGCGCGTGTAGGACAGAGCTAGTGAAACATTGAGTGTGCTGCTGCTGGACCTTCATGACCAATTTTGGTCAAAAATGTCAAAAGCAAAAGTGCAGTAAGGAAGTATTTTGCATGAGGCCAACAGTCAGGGGGAAGTCATAGATATCAACAGGCCGGTTTGCAAGCACTGGTACAAGGCAGTGGGGACAAAGAAAAGGAGCACTAGCAACTTGACAAAACACCTGAAAGACCGACACCCCACTCTTTACACTGAATTGTGAGAGATTAGTAAAGCTCCCGTTTCAACAACATTAAAGTATGAAGCATTATTATGATCAGCGCTCTCAAGTTTGCATTCTCTGTAGGTGTGAGATGTGAGAACAAGTGAGTTACATCATAAATGTGTTGTATTGTTGTCTTGTTGGCTATTCATTGACGACTGCTTTTCCTAGCATCAGCAAGGTTACATGCTATATACCAACATATATTTCACCATGACCGAATGTGAATTTCAAGGGTGAGAAACACAAGGTCATGTGTTTGAGGAGCCCTGAATTATACTAAATGCCGACAGGCACACACGTTAATGTCAGCCGCTTAATTAACCTATGTGTTGTAATAGATGTTATTTGTATGTTTTTTATCTTTGTACGTTCTAGACATCATTAAAAACATTTTCATGCCCATTATTTTGTCATTTTCCCCCCTGGTATCGAATATGGTATCAAGTATCAAGTTTTTCATTGGAATTGGGATCGAATATTGAAATTCCAGTATTGTGACAACCCTAGAGAGAATAGCTCAATCAAAAGTGTGAAAGCAAAAAAACCTCACAACTTCAAATGCTGTCTTCGCACCTTCCTTTTCATAATACTGGCCTTGTGATGACTCACTATCTGTTTGAAGTATATTTCTGGTCTATTTTCAATCATTTCTAGTTTGTATGTGTGTTGCAAGAGTCAATTCAATTTCTGTATGAGTGCAGTCATTGCACTAACTAGTAAGTGTACCAACAAGGCACTAAATGTGATCTGTCCCTGTTGGGTACCAGCAGAGCACCACAACTATCTCCAAACCAGAAGGCAGGACCAGTGAACTAAACTCAGAGAGGGAGATACAAAGACACAGGGAGGAATTTTATCAGTCAGCCGCTCCCAGCAGCTGACACAGCTGATGTGGCTCAGTTCCCACTGGTCAGGGAATATCTGGAATACTCTGCCACTTTAGGTGGTGTAGTCAGGCTAAGTTCTCAATCACATTTCTCAGGGAGTCAAGCCCATGCATCATGGAAGGTTTGGCTCAGCCTCCTACTTCCACATTTGGTCATTTATTAATCCAAAATGTCTAATGAAACATAATTAACTATGCATTTAAATTAATTTAATCAATAACCCAATATAATGAATAACTCTTTATATAGATGTACTAGTACTCATGTCAGTGCTGCTGACAATATTGCCTCTTCCCTTCTTGTGCACACATCAAGACACACTGATGGCAATCGCTGCCGTGTAGGGTAGGGGATAGGGGATGGGGGTTTGACACAAGCAAGACGCAGGCTCTAATACTGCTGCCGTGAGAAAGGAGTTTGGTTCGTCTGGCCTGAGGAGACAACATGAGGGTGGGGACCTCTGTCTCGTCATCAGGTCTGACAAGCATCAGAGGTAAAACAAGTAGAAGAAGAGGGGTTTGCATGACCCAGTTAGAGGTGTAGCAATAGTAATAGTAATAGTAAAAGATCTCATCAATCAATGTGAAATTTGGAAAGACTTACAGAATAGGGAGGGAAAAACAGGGAACTAGTCTGAGGGTCTAAGAGGAATTTTGTTATATGATCTACTCTGTAAAAGAGAAGGAAAAGTACTGACACCATTTAATTCTCAAAAATAATCAATTTACAAAACTGGACTCCCCTCTTGTGAGTGAAAGTGACATCATGTAACAATCACATACAACACAGGCTTAGTGAGTGAGCACCAGAGATAGACAAGACTAACATTGCCATTAAATCAAATTTCTCGCAGCTATTTGGTTTGACTTATAGTCTAAAATTATCCAACCATAATTTTTCACACAAGTGTGCACACTTGCATGGCAGCACGGTGGTGCAGTGTTCAGCACTGTCACCTCACAGCAAGAAGTTTTCCAAGTTCGAGCCCTGGCTCAGGCACGGTATCTTTCTGTGTAGAGTTTGCATGTTCTCCCTGTGCCTGCGTGGGTTCTCTCCGGGTACTCCGGCTTCCTCCCACAGTCCAAAGACATGCAAATGGGGACTAAACTAATTGAATACTCTAAATTGACATAGGCGTGGCTGTGAGTGTGAATGGTTGTCTGTCTATATGTGTTGGCCCTGCGACGGACTAACAACTCGTCCAACGTGAACCCTGCCTTACGCCCAAAGGATACTTGGATAGGCTCCAGCCCCCCATGACCCTTAACAGGATAAGCGGTAGAAAACGGATGGATGCACATTTACTACATAGAGCACAGGTATTACATAAGGATTCACCCATCCTACAAAACAACTGCAGGTTGACAGTTACCACAGCTAAATGGAAATAATCCCAAAAAAAGGGTCTGAATTTAACAGTAAATATTCTGTAAGGCATGTAGGTCTTTGAGGACAGTCCAAATGGTGGGCAAATGTTTGAGCCAAAATAGTGATGCAATAGAATATTTTTCATGATCACAAATAAGCAAAACTGCTGGAGCGATTGAGAGCCATCCATTGTCTCCAGCTTATGTTTCAGTTGTGTTCTAAGAGTTGTGTTCTCTCTGATACATGCCCGTACAGTTTCAGACAACTTCACTGTGACTAGTTCTCATTTGACGATCTAAAAAAAAGTTAACCCTGAAGGAGACATTATACCATCTATACTTGGGAGGTGCCATCGATATTTTCTCCTATACAATAAATCTAATTGTGCTTTGACAACTCTATGTGAAGTCTCACGGGTACTTTATGGTCTTTATTCATTTCCTGTTTGTGAAAAGTGCTGGAACTTTAATTTCCATGACTTATTCACCCCTCTGCTGACTTTACTAATGTGACCTCTCCTTCCACTACTACTGTTTTTCTGTACTTGCCCATCATCTCCTCCTTGGTTGCCAGTCAATTGTAGGACCTCAGTAGCAGTATGGATAAGCTTGGACAAAATTGGTTCTGAGTAATGAGTTATTAATAAATCTATATATCTTCCAGACCAACAAATCACGGTAAATGTCTCTGACATGTCAACTTGCAAAAACGTGTGCAGTGACAAGAAGATAATCTTCACTCTGTGATGCTGCAAATATAAATTACTGTAAATGATGCAGATTAATCAGTTCAATTCCTGCAAAACTGTAAATGAAGACCCCTCTTGTTACTTAAATGCTTTGCAAGACGTTACTCAAATAAGTTTTTTGTGACTGCAACTTAGCACAATAAATGGGAAACGCAAGTATGTACTGTATATCTCATACAGTAAACAACAGAAACTATTGTGCGGTTGCCAGACCAGTCTACATTGTGAACATTCATGCCTAAAATGCACAGTGATAGAAAAATAAGAGGTCATACCACCTACCTCTACAAAGATCGGAGGAGTTTAAAGGGGGACAGTTACTGTGATAGAGCATCGCAAATATCTGTAGGGCCAACAACTACAGTTTTCTATTCCCCTCTCAAGATTTATTTGCCTCAAATACAAAGTATTTCTTAATAGTACTCTGTGCTGTTTTATCTGTGCACCAGTAACTCTGCGCTAACAGCAAAATAGAGTGAATCAGACAACGCAAACACAGCAGTGCAAGTGAGTGCATGCCTTACTGTGTGAAGTTGCTGTCGAGAAAGAGAAAATAATTCGGATGAGAAGTAATGAGAGAAGACGAATTCATTTCATTTGCATGTGCCCAACAAGTCTGAATAACACACAAAACAGATATAAGGCTGGGCAATATTAAAAATAATATTTTAATATTTCATAAAAAAGAATCAACCTTATACTTGTGGGCGGCATGGCTCAGGGTTGGAGTGGCCGTCTAGCAACCAAAGGGTCGCTGGTTCGATCCCCGACCCCGGTGACCATGTCAAAGTGTCCTTGAGCAAGATACTGAACCCATAATTGCGCCTGATGAGTAGGTTGGTGCCTTGCATGGTAGCCTCCACCATCAGAGTGTGAATGTGTGTGTGAATGGGTGAATGAGATGACACTGTAAAGCGTTTTGAGTACCGCTAAGGTAGAAAAGCGCTATATAAAATTGAGTCCATTTACTTGAAAATCCTTCTTATGCATAAATATGTTTTCACTATTGACATTGTGATTCGCCAGTTTGGTAGACATCACCCAACCCTAGTCACAATGCATGATGCAAGAATTTGCATGCAGAAAGCTGGAATTCACAATCAAGTACTACAACTAGGCAATATCACATATGGATTTCTGACCAGGGGCCAGGAAATGATGGTGATGCATGGTAAAAAGTTTTTGAATTTTTTAAAAAAGGAGCAATTTCTATCAAAATGAAGTGATGCAGGAATAGTCCACCATTTATGTATTAATGGAATTTGGTGAAAACAGATCTGAGATAAATCCATTTTTTGGAAACAGTACTGATTATCTTTACAAGCATTGCCAGTGTTTCAGACATCAGAAGCTTCAGGGCCTGTAGAGATCCTGCTGCACACCCACAAGAACAACCAAAAAATGTCAATGTGGCATGAGAACAAGAAGAGCTGATTCCTCAACCAGAAACAGCCTGAATCTTTTATAATCATCCTGAATGTGAACAGTCTAATTATAGAGACTCTGTTGAACAACACAGTGGGTTGGATTGAGATGGGGTGTTGTTATTTCCCAAATCTAGCCCATACATGGCCTCCAGCACTACAATCATCACTTGAAGGACTATTGTTAAAACATAACTACAATAGACAGACACTAAAAGCACACATTGGGCCATGTGACAGATTTGTGTCCTATCACTAAGTAAATACAATTTTATACTGTCTCACCTTCAGTCTCAATGCCTAACTTACTAACTTCCTCTAACACGTTTGAATAAGACTTTTCACCCCATGTTCAAACACATATTGGAACTTCAAGTAAAGAGTGACAGCCCTTTTTTGTACAATGAAGTATGAACTGTCAGTTGTGTACAAAACACCAACAAAGCAAACAGGTTTCATAGGGATGCGCAGTACTGGAATTTTCCACAATATCTGCTATATTGATACTTTACCATTTATTTGGCTTGTATTTACTGATATATTATTATGTAATAAAAAAAATTGAGATGATATTCACAAATTATGAAAATTAAAATACTTAAATCACATGTAAACAATGTGAATTGGAATAAAAAATATTTTTGGAGAATCAATATTGACAGATTACAAAAATGACCAATATCTCCCCTTACTGATATGAATACAGATATAATGGGAGAATTGAGATCAGATCAGCTAGAGTAAGTTTGTCTTCCATTTAAAAAAAAAAAATCAAACAACAAACATGGTGATGTCTGGAGTTTTTCAACACTGATGGGCATTCACAGCACAGTGAGCTCTTGTTGGACATTTCAACATTGCACATAAAGATGTGTCTGTTTGAGTCAACGTTGTACTGTATGTAAAGAGCAATCTGTGTGTAACTATGACCATCACTGTGACATCATCTGGGTGATTTTTTTCAGCTGTGCCAAAGCTCCTCCTGAGTCACAGATGACCATTTATAAATGTTTTTACAGGCTAGTACATTAATCTTCACATGCAGAATAAGTGGAGCGACTCTTTATTGTTACCATGGATACAACACATCACTGTTAGACTTTGCCAGCTGTTTATATTTAACATGTGCCAGTGTGTGAATATTCTCCCTGCTCACTATCAGCAGCTGTGTTGGTGTAAATACGTCACACACTGCCTGTACTGGGCTCTCTGTTATTGTAAGAAAGCAGAATAAAGTTGATTAAGCCCCAGTGAATCTTGGGACTATTGATAGAAACCTGATTATTCCTCACTGCTATTCATTCTTAAGAAGGCGAAGACATCTCCCAATAACCAGAGCAGTAATGCACTTCCTTCTCCGTTAGAGAGAGGAGGATTCAGCCGTAACAGGATTTCATGTTCCATAATACATGAAGGTGCTGTGCTAGATTCCAATGTTTTTATGAGTCAGCTGTGCATTGACTGGATTAGACACCTCTCAGGACTGAGAATGAATTCTGCTAATTAAGAAGTATGATGTGTTAGCACTCAGTCAATATCCTTTTTTTAAATTCCATATATTACAATTACATCATCTATACAGAGAGAAACTAACTCATTCATGTGGAGAGTAAAAAAACATGTCACTCACATGTTACAATTAGAGGTAATCTATACACCTGGAGATTTGCAGAAGTCCATCTCTGACACTGATGCTTACTATTTCCTCACAATTTGTTTTTAAGCCTCACTTCAACATTTAGAGAGCTTCACTGCTTACAATCTTGATAGCTACATTTACATGAACCACATTAATCTGACTATTGATCTCCTTTGATTAATGTGTATACATGAGTTGCTTGTAGATAATTTCATTCATATTCCTGTTTACATGCTACAGAGCTAAGTCCAACTAAAGACTAAAGACATGTCTAAATTTTACTTCTGGAAATCTGACCTGAGACAATTTTGCCATGTTGGCACATTTTTAAGAGTTTTGTGGCTAATAATGCAAAAAACTGACCTAAGAGCTGAGTATGCAATACTGGTTAGAAGCTGGACCACGTATTTAACTTCCAAAATCTTTGTGCAACTCAACAGTGTGATTAAGATGTATCCATTATCTACAACACACTTAAATGATGCAACTAGGCTGGGAATACTCCACATTTTAATCTGATTATTGCTTACTCCAACTACGACTTTAATGCTGTTTGAAAATGCTGCTTACAAGGTGATATTCTTACTCAGAGTAGGTTCTTAACTGACCTAATATCATATTTTGCCAACCATGTAAACACAGCCACTGACATAAATCAACTGGCATTTCTGATTCTATCAGTACTGACAGAGCAACTGCTTCAAATGCTCAACTATCCCCAGGCCTTACACGTCAATAGATAAGTCAACGGCTGTCCTCACATGTTGTTTCTCCTTCTGTAACTGAGTTCTTCTGCTTTCAGTAATTATACTTCAAGTCAAATCCTTTTAGTCACTACACTGTAACTGATGAACCCTTTTAAGTGCTTATTCACCTACAACTATCATCTCCCCACATTTCACAAGTGTATAATTAACATGATCATACACAAGACATCACAATCGGCACACTGCTTTTCTTTGTGAAATAATAGTTTATTGGAGTGGAAAATGATAATGAGTAATGAGTATAATTTTAGACAAAAAGACAGACTGGTTTAGAGGACTGCGGAAGTGTTGGTTCGGGTGATGATACGGTAATATGCCATCCCGCGGGTTATTTAAAAATAGCAATGGTGTCTGTTTCATTACCATCATGAAGACCTTCTGCTCTGTAAGGTTCCACTGAAACTGCATCAGATCATTTTCTGGATGTCATTGGCTATAAGAAGCATTTTCTAGAAATGAAATGCTGTTCAACATGAACTCTCATTGGCTACCATAGACCATGGACATGCCATGCCATGACTGAATCAAGACTAAATTTGAGGTGTAAACAAAGTGTTCATGGATAAGAGGAACATCAGACAGATTTGAAATGATGCAACAGTACTGCACATTTGTTTATGGAGATATCAGTGTATTGAACCAAATATTTTACTGAATTGGATCCTCTAATCCTTTACAAGTGTAACAATCCTTTTTTTTCCTTTTTTTTTTTTTTTTACCAGGGAATTATTTATTGGTGGACAATCATAGACAATTCTTTTCAGTTTTGTTAATTTCTATGTGTTGTTGTCTGTAACAGGCACAATTCTGCCTGCTGATCTTTGAGTGATTTGTACTGATCAAATCACAAGAAACTGAGCTCTCCAATATACCCTGAGTACCCACTTTAAAAAAAAAGAAAAAAAAAAAGCAGTTGTGTTTATTATAGCATAGAATGTATTTAACGTTTTGACAGTTCACAGGTGTATGGTTGTCAAAGGGTAAATCAGCTGCTATGTACACGAGAATTGCCAAAAATTGGAAACATTTCTCTGAACAAGAAGGCCTCTCTCTCCTACCAGGCTGAACCAGCCCAACCAGTGAGAGCACTTTGTGTGTACACACATGGAAAGGCAGAGTGTCAACCTTTCCTGGTAAGTAGAACTGCTCATCACTCCAGCCCAACTTGAGGAAATTATGTATTTTCAAATAGTCACTAGAGCCTTTCATTAATGGACATACACATTTTTAGTAGATGCAGGAAAATTACTGTCATTAAATATCCTTATGTAAAAATTAGGACTGGTCCAAGTAGATAAATACTACAGGGAAGCTATGTCTTTGTACACACATTTGTAAAGTTGTACAAGTTATCACAAAGCAGGAGTGTCTTCCCTCAGGGCAATATAACAGTAAAGCCTCCCACGTCTCTGAGGGTCTACTGATTACATCCAGCAACCTTCCGGCCACAACCCAGCTGTTGTAATCTAGTCCACACTGAGCCATAAACAAACTGAGACTTCCAATTTGGGTAGGGTTTCAGTCAGCACAGCCTGTTTTAGTCAACCGTCTACACTCAAAAATCTAATTTCAGTGAAACTCTAACCAGTTTGTCCAGTTAAAATCTGATAACCTGCTGTAAACAAAGAAAGAGTCAATATTGGTTCAACTATGCGACACATTTCCCCATTGGTCCTCCTGAAGAACAACAGGTGTACTGACGAGCGAACTATTGGTCGAAAAACACGCACCTCACAAACGGAACAAACCCTCGCAGTTACGCCACTCGGCTCTTAAATGTGTCATTCCTACGATTCTTCACTTCAACCGAAACAGTTAGCGAAACGTGTCGACACGACGTCAAAGTTAGCGAGTGTTTCCAAATGTAACTCATTCATGTCAGACACCGTTCAGTGCCACTTACTCCGACATTTTCGCTCTTGCTCGGGTAAGAGGCCAGTCTTCCTCCGCCTTTAACCGGCATCCTGCTTGTCCTCCAGTCGACGTACCAAGAGCTCTGTCTGCGGTTGTTGGTCCGTGTAGATTCAGACCGTAGTTAACGTGGTGGCTAGTCTTGGAAATGAACCATATCTTTTGTGACACTGACAGCCAGGCCAGCCCCGCCCTCGTCGCTACCAGGCTTCTGCTCCTCTGGACGGGCGGGCGCTTCCACCAGAGCAAGCAGGCACAAAGAGGGAGGTCCGTCCGCCTGAGCGGCACAGCTCCCTCTCTCACTCGATGCTGCTGCGACCAACGCACATTTCCTGTGTCCCTACTTGGGAACACTGTGGTCGCCTATGTTTACAGAGTGTTATAACACGGAGCGAGTCGGACTTTGAAAATCTGACCTTTCCCATTGGGCTGGAGGAATATGAACTAAAAATGTCATGCCAGCAAAACAAGGTTTGCAGAAACAGTTATCGCTTTGATTCCACAAATAAACAAACTTCATTGACTTGTTTGTGATGGTTCTTGTCTAATAAGCAAAAATAATATGATGAACATGTTATTATATTAATTAAATGAGACAATAGACTAAATATATTGTCCTTTAAATGAATATGGAAGTTCTCAGCAAAATAGAAGTGTTTTTAAATGAACATGCTGCTTTCTATCAGATGTAAATGAAGGTAATCTGTTCTGAGAATTAATTTATCTGAATCCAAACAAGCTTGTTTATTATTTGAGTCAATCTTCCCACTAAAAATAGACTTGTCAAACTAGAAGTCAGACTAGCTCATATGAGGTGACAAAACATGGCTTATGAAGCCATAAATTGTAGCTCATTGTAACAGTTGTGACTATCCAAGTACTTAGGTCATTTTTCAAAGGGGTCCTACACGGTATTGCATATTTTTATTAAACATTGCCCAAGTAAGAGAGACCCTTAGGCTTCAGGCTGCTAAGAGCTCTAGGTCTCCAACTGTGCTTTCCTATTCTTTGTATAAGGACATCTGCACCAAACACAGTGGGGACACATCTAATTTCATCCCTTGTCTATTGCTGCTTGTATCAAAATTTCGTTTTTTCGGTCCTAGTGTTAAAGTTTTTTTAATCCTACTATAACCAGAGACTGATTGATTATTTTTCAGAAATGTTGCATCTAATACTGTTATGTGTTATAAATGTCTGTGAACGCTAGGACCATTTGATCGGTGGAGTGTCATCTTTCGTGCATTTATATCAAATTTTGAAGCCTATAGTATTTAATGAAACACTTTATGTTTATAATGTTATCACCAAACACGGGTCTTCCATTTACAATATACACAGCCACTCATTCAGTGTTGATAGCTTAATTTCTGTGTGCCTGCTTCTCGCAACACAGACATTCAATAAGTAGCTAAAACTATATCCTTTCAAGTATATTAGCATTCAACTTCCCAGTCATTTGCATTAAATCTCTCTGGTTTACCATAACCAACATCAAATAAGAAATGGTGAGTAGAATGGCTGATTTTCCTTCAAAATAGGTGCCTATCAGTGATCGGACTGACGTGCTTTATTCAGCCTGACCCCATGTATTAAATGGTTGGAAATCACTATAGCTTATCGTCAAAATCCTACATCTTAAATCTCTCTTTGTGTCGATGTAAACCTATAACTGCATGCAGTATCAGAGGTTGCTGCAGACTGTATTTCTTATTGCAGCTCTATAGGGTTATGCTTCACCTTAAAATACTCAGATGGAAGCATAAATAAATGTCATATATTCCAATACAACACACACACAAATTCTGTAAATGTGTCGTGTTTAAACAGGAGAATCTCTGATTATTTTTGCGGCTGTGAATATGTAAGTAGGGACGGGATGCATGATGCCTGAGACATAATTATTTAATTTACCCAAGCTCCATTCCTAATTTCCCCATCACCATCACCACCACCACCTCCAGCACCAGTACCATCACATGGGGCTAAGGGATCATAGTTGTTGAGTGAACCGAGCAAAGAGCTGATTTCACTTATTTATTTTCATAAGCACATTCTCCAACTATCATATGAATATTATCTGTGTCCCAATTGCAATGGAAGACTGCTTCACAACTTAAGTGGCCAATTGTTCAGGTGACCTATTTTTTTGTCTGACAGTTCACAACAGTGCCCCCTAAAATATTGCATTGAAAACAGGGTTGCATTAATTGATAGAGAATCTCTGCAATAGTAAGGAAATGATGTTGGCTTTGTTATGGTTGGATGGAGTAATTAGAGTGACACAATTGTTAAGACCAAACCATTTTGCAATATAAAGGAAGGGGAGGTGCATAATAAGGCTACATTTTGTAGAATTATGATAAAGGATGTGACAGCAATTATGAAGGTTCCATCCATCCATCCATCGTCATCTTCTGCTTATTCCTACACATTAAGGGTCGCGGGGGGGGGCTGGAGCCTATCCCAGCGTCAACGGGCGAGAGGCGGGGTTCACCCTGGACAGGTCACCAGTCCATCGCAGGGCCAACATAGAGAGACGAACAACCATTCACACTCACAATCATACCTACGATCAATTTAGAGTATCAATTAGCCTAGGCCCCAAATTGCATGTCTTTGGACGGTGAGAGGAAGCCAGAGTACCTGGAGAGAACCCACACAGGCACAGGGAGAACATGAAAACTCCACACAGAAGGATCCCGTGCCCGAGCCGGGACTTGAACCCGGAAACTAATTATGAAGGTTATTCAAGGCAAATAACAAAATGTGGATCACTCTTTCTCTTCCGGAAACTGTACTTCCCACATATTCTTTGATTTTTTTCAACCAGAGTCCTGTTTTCAAATTGGTCAGCCATCCATCCACTTTCTATACTGCTTTTCCGTTAGGCATTGCAGGGGGGCTGGAGTCTATCCCAGCTGACATTGGGCGAGAGGCAGGGTTCACCCTGGACGCGTCACCAGTCCATCATGGGCCATCAGGAGCAATTAGGGGCTCAGTGTCTTGCTCAAGGATACTTCGACATGGTCACGGGGGAAGTGAGGATCGAACCAGTGACCCATCAGTTCCGAGATGGGTCACTGGGTGAGATGTCATTTTACCAGAAAACAGAGGACAAGCATGAAAAACACAGCAGAACTACACTTGGAACTTCAGTGACTCTCTAAACCTTGACCTACTGATGCTCAAGAACATGCACGTATGTATAAGATCTCATTGGGAAAGTTAATATTTATAACATCACCTGCTGTATCTAGGTAGATGTTGGATAGCTTGGATCAACTGCAAAGCACTTTGCACTGAAGTTAATCTGCAGCTCCCAGTTTTATTTCTAGTTTCTTTTGGTTTCTCTATAATTGATTATCAATGGAAACTCATGGAGCTAAGAGTAATGACCTTTAAATAGAGTGACTAAGTCCTATACTTTGATACTGGCTGCTAATTGTTTATCGGTAATTGTTTTGACCTGTACTCAGGTAAAATAAAACCAACGGGATTCCTCCTTGGTATTATGACAGCAACGTTGTTTTATGTCCATACATTTCATTCCACGCTCCAATATTTCAAAAATAAAACAGAAAACGCAACTTAATACCGAGCACAATTGAAAACTGTGTGCTTCCCCACTCATCAGCAACACCCGTGTGAATAATAATTACTTTAAATAACCCAGCATGACCCCGCTGACAGCATCAACCTCAAATCTCAAATAAAATGAAATACAGCCCCCTAGCTGTTTGGAGGAAGAACTACACAACATGAATACCGTAAAAAGAATATATGGCTCCTACAGTAAAGTCTATCCTTTTTTTGTCTCATTGTTCACTTACACACTGGTCAGGTAAATATGTTGAAATTATTGACTGTTTTGAAATGGTCTATTGACTGTTGTGAAACAGTTAATGTTCAGTCACAGTCACAGTTCTTATATTGCTGCTGCAATAAGAGAATTTCCCAGTTTGGGACAGATAAAGTACCTATCTTATCTTATCTTATCTTATCTTAGATGAATTCTGCATGATAACATGTTCATTCCAACAGCACTTTCATATTTCATATCAAGTCATCAAGCTCAGCCTGTCCTTTAGTTTTTGCTTTAGGTGTGGCTGCATGCTTTTGTGTGTGTGTGTGTGTGTGTGTGTGTGTGTGTGTGTGTGTGTGTGTGTGTGTGTGTGCGCGCGTATGTGTGCGTGTCCAAACAAGCTGGCCACCTCAACCAACCCCAAGGCCCAGTGTCTAGATAGCAGCTTCAGTCAGACCAGCATCATCACCGGTGATGACACAGTGACATCTAGAGGCAAATGGTGGAAATACAGTAAACTGCAGTATTCAAGTATTCAGTTATTGATTTATATTCTAAATAACTATATGGTGACTTACTATGAATCTGCAATACTGTTTGGACTGCAATTTATTCAAAGATAATCCATCTCCTACAGAAAATCCTCCAAGAGACAAAATCCTCCCAAAGAATGCATTACAGGAAAGACCAGTCATGATGGGCACCTTTTTGTCTCTGTTATATTTATCTGACACATAACAGCAGTAAATAAAAGGTTTAGGTCCCAGCTATAAATACATCTGCTAAAATGCATGTATTAATGCAATTTCCCCCCAAAAAAGGTAATTTGTGATCACATACTTGTGGTTGATAACAACAAATTGTAACTAACACTTTTAACACATCATCAGTTTAAGGCACATTGTTTACAGTCACTTAGAGGTGTGTTTTTTAAATGGGATATTAGTACAACTATTGTATTACTTTGGAGAACAGCAGGGGTGACAGACGTATCAGTCGTTCATTATTATTTAAATAATCATAATGAAAATGTAACCCCAATCCCATAAGAATTCCACCAGCTTCCCATCTCATTACTGATCAAGCCTACAAAATTCTGGTCATCATCTTTAAATCCCCTGACCAACTGGCCACTTCATATGTCCCAGAACTCCCTTCCCCCTACACCTCTCAGTCACAAAGATTCACCTCTACTGTCTTTCTCTCAACCTCCAAGTCCAAACTTTGAACCCTTGGAGAAACAGCCTTTCCAGAGGTTGTTGAACTCTCTCAACGAGACCTACCTGATAATCAGAGTCCCTAATGTTGCCATTATAATGTCAGACAAATTTTAAGCGAACTGTGAATTTGTCACAAAAAGGAAGTGGCCTATAGGTGTGTTTCCATCTATTGGTTTGGAGAAAATAAAATTGGCCACCTACTACTACCAGAAGATGGCACTGAAGGTTGCACAACAATTGGCAGTCACAAAGTTTGAATTTCAAATTAAGCGTTTCCATCTCCCATTTTGAAATTGTCTTTTTCAAAAAAGGCAAAATCCACCTCAAATGATGTAACAACTTCCCCAAATGCCTTTATTTCCATGAACCTTTTCAATCCCATCCATCCATTCCATCCATGTTCTTCCGCTTATTCCTGATAAGGGTTGCGGGGGGGCTGGAGCCTAACCTAGTAGCTACGGGCGAGAGGCGGGGTACACCCTGGACAGGTCGCCAGCCTTTTCAATCCCAATATTCAAAATGTGCATCATAATACATTGAAGGAACCCCAACTTCTCTTTTCTATCCCACCTTGAAACCTGTCTCCACTTCACTGCCTCCTCCTATGCCAAATTTCAAAACCTTTGAGAACTGTAAGCTCTCACCTGATACACATAGCTGTTAGGCCTCATTTAGTAAACACAAAAGAATGATAAAGATCCCCAGGGAACCATACAACTGTGTTTTCCACTAAATTGTAGGTCCAGTTTATCCTCAATAAATTACACACTCTACACATTTGAATCATTACACTTTAGTTTGACAGATATTATAACATTTTTTGCCATTCATTCAAGGGGATTAGCATGGCTCAGAGGCAGAGTGACCAGCCAGCAACTTAAGTGTTGCTGGTTCAATTGTCACTTCCCCCGTGACCATGTCGCCATATCCTTGAACAAGACACTGAGCCCCTAATTGCTCCTGATGGCCCCCCTTCTAGGGTGAACCCCACCTCTCACCCAGTGTCAGCTGGGATAGGCTCCAGCCCCCCTGCAACCCTTAACGGATAAGTGGTTACAGAAAATGGATGGATAGATGAGGTTTTGCCATTCAAGTGTCAACAATCCAGCTTAACAGAAATAAGGATTCATTTCTGCCAATGTAACATTAAATTGACACACTGAGATCTGTCTTCCTTCCCAGCATCAGTCTTTAACTGATGTCACAAGTGAGGGAATGTCTCCTTTCCCAAAAATCACTGATGTTTAGACAGGTAGAGAGAGAGAGACAAGAAAGAGAGAGAGATCGAATGTATATTCTACTGTGCAAATGATATTAGTCTTGGGTTTGAAAACAGCAGTATGAAACTATGCTTAATACTGGAAATATTGTTTCTCCGGGCTTAGAGACTTAGCACAATCGATCAATAAAGCCATTTGTGAAAGCCTCAGCTTGTTTGGTGTATGACCTCCTCAACCTACAGAATGCAACGTTCACCTCTGATTTCAAACTGAATGGAGCTTTTGGTTGTGCTCCATAGGTTATACAGTCCAGGTCTGTCAGCCAGTTCACAGTTGTTTTTAGTGAATTGGTGAATGATCATCAATTACTGTGACCATGATCATTTACAATGTCTTAAGATCCACTTGGGAAAAACCAAGATTAAACTTTAAGCTTGAGAAGGAAGGTAGTAGGATGTAGAAAGATGGAGAGGAGCGACTGCACTAGTTTGTACCCCTACTGCTGTCATACCTTTAACCTGCTTGAGGTGCACCTGTCTGAGCCCCAGACTTTTTTTTGTTCCAAGTAGCCCTGCATAACTAGCCCTAGGCAGAAGAAACCTGCATCAATGATTAAAAACAAAACAAAACACCTAACCAAGTACAAGTTGGTCCTTTCAAAGTAGTTATGTGTTGTTATCTATTAATGCTTCTAAGACCAATTCCACATAAAGGGATTTTAGCTCACTGATTTATCATTGTCCTCTCTTTAATGTGTCCAGTGAGGTGGCACATGAGCTGTTGTGTAATATCCCTTGTCCATTCCTTACAGAATATAGTAAATAAAGCTGAATTCAAATTACCTGAACAGTTCTACAATTAATATTTGACTATTCAACTTTTCAGATTGGTTTGATTGTTTTTATTATTGAGAATACATTTTCAAGAAATATATTGAAAACAATTTCCTGTCCTGATAGTCATTTTGTGACCTCTTTGAGGGGTCTTGCTCCCCAAAGAATACTATACTGTCTGGTTCCTAACTACCCCGCAGTAGAGTATCTTTATTCCTCAGGCTCTGAGGCTCTGAGGCTCTCTAACTCACCCATTGAACTCCAGTATAAAAAAATAATATTTTAAAGCTTTATTATTTATTAATTAGTCTTTTCAAACAGCCAGCTCCCTCCTAAGGGCCAGAGTACAAACACCCTCTTAATCAGCATAACTTATATCAATTTTGTTGAAAAAAGGAAAAGAACCCAAAACACTTGGCTTGGCCCAGTCTATCGCTGGCTGAGCAAGGAAAACTCAACCTCCCATATCTAATTTACTATGTTCAAGATAAATTTAAATTAATTATTTGATAGTTTTGATTTCCCATGGTTCTGTTAAAATTTGACTTAATTGCTTTTTTGCTCCTCTTCTCAAACACACACACAGAGCTTGTTTGGACACACACACACACGGGCGCACACATGCACACACAGGCGCGCGCACACACACACACACGGGCGCACACACACACAGGCGCACACACACACAGGCGCACACACACACACACACACACGGGTGCACACACACACACACACACACACACACACACACACACACATTGAATAATCCAACATAGCTTCTTCTCTGCTCCTGATTAGTCAACCTAACCAAGCTCATTAGAGTTATGTCTCCATTTTCAGTGTTAAACCCCATAGCTGCTCAGTCTGCAGGTGCCTCATGCTTAAAAAAAAGAAAAGAACGTTATCAACCTGATTATTGACTGATATTTTGTGACATGCTGTAGAACACTGTCCAGCAGGGGAACAGGAGAAGTGACAGACTGTGACCTGAGACTTCTCTTTGGCTGCTGAGTTGCTTGTTTGATTGACATTTGAACATCCTCCTCCATACAAAACACAGTGGCAGCATGCCCCCATCACACTCTGCCGTCCATCACACACATCTGAACAGCACTGCAGTGTCAGTCAAACATTTCTGTTTCCATAAGATCAAGGCTTCAAATCCTGAAATATACAGAGTACAGGCTATTAAGTTAAATGTGCCTCATCTACAACGAGGTAAAACAGAGCTCGGAGATGAGGTTCTAGACAAATGGAACAAAGCATGGGTGTTCATGAAAAAAAATAACCCTTCTAATTTTAAGCTTTCCATATGGCATGACACACTTAAATTCTGAAAGGGGATTTCAATTTCAAACTGTCCACACACTGACCCAACTAGTCATTCTTCTCAAGTTTTGATGATACCAAATAATTTTATGAATTCTAGGTGTTGGTTCATAATTTCACTCCAGCCTCCTCCCACCGTCCAAAGACATGCAAATGGGGACTAAGCTAATTGGATACTCTAAATTGACCGTAGGTGTGACTGTGAGTGATTGGTTGTCTGTCTGTATGTGTTGGCCCTGCGATGGACTGGCGACCTGTCCAGGGTGAACCCCGCCCAAGTGTTATATTGTCAATCACCCATGTTCAGCACATATAGTTTAAATCCCTGTAGTGATTTCAGGGGGGATATGTTGGAGAATGAGAGTTAGGATTCTATGACCAGAAGTGGGTGGCAGGTCAGTTTGACCTGGACTGATATGAACCTGATATTAAATACGTTACCCACCCAACCAAACAGGTGACATCTGGAAACATTGGGAATGGAGCCAAGTACACCACACACACAAATTCAGTGTGGAAACGTCACTCACATTTGGTCGTAGTCCATTCATAACTGAAACTAAGAAATGTCCCATTCTTCTCTGGTATCTCAGCTTGCGTAAAAGTCTGGTAAACAGGATGAAGCCATCACGCCACACAAACACATACACACACAGCCTGACAACAGTATAAAAGGCATGTCATGATTCTGTAACTTTGGAAGACATCTCTGACTGCTGTTGCTAGTAGGGCCATCGCTGTGAATAAAGAGATTCCCCACCCGACACCTGAGACTCAGTCCTCTGATTCCTCTCATCTACCTTTTCCGCCACAACATAATGAAACATCTTCACCTGACAACCCAAATAGGACACCAAGAAGAGAAACTTACATGCAAGAAAAACTGATTTGGTCCTTCTGTGACATCCTTCATCCTTCATGCGTCATGTGACATCCTTCAACCTCCAGTTGAGCCATAATCTGGTGTTTTGGAGTTTCGATTTTTTTAACATATAGAACACAAAGAGTCAAAGTGAGTCTAAGTGGCTATGTTCGTCTACTGGTTCACCTCAGGGACGTGTTCTCTCCCCTTTACTTTTTGTCCTTTACACAAACATGTGCAAGAGCATTTATGAAAACGGGCATATTTTACAATTTGCAGACAACACTGTTATTGTGAGTTTGTTGTACAACAATGAATCCAGCCATGGCCCAATCCTGAAGGATTTTATCAGTTAGTGTGATCATGCTTTCTCTGTGCTCAATATATCCAAAACAAAGGAAATGATTGTTGATTTTAGGACCTTGATCCCAAGGTCCCACAGTCATTAAGGGTCAATCTGTAGAATGCGTGAACTACAAATATCTTTGGACTGTAACTGATGCTAAACTGACTTTTAATAAGAATTATGAAGCAGTGTGGAAGAAGGGACATCAGCATTTGTTTTATCTTCTGAACCTGTCCTGTTTTAATATTGACAAAACTAGGGTGACCCTATTTCACCGAGCTTTTATTGAGTCTTTGTTACCTTTCGCCCTGGTGTCCTGGTTTGGTAATCTGGACAGAACAAAAATTCCCTGAATCAGATTATCAAATGGGCTGGGAGGCTAACTGGGGAACCTCAACTCATTATGCCAGCCCTCATGGAGACACAGCTGCAGTGTAAAGCCAGTTCTGTTCTTAATGACTGCTCACATCCCTTGCATGGTGAGTTCCAGCTCCTTTGCTCTGGCTGTCATTTTGTGGTCCTCAAGGGTAAGACAAAATGGTATAGAAGCAGCTTTGTACCCACAGCAACTGCAATGCTGAATAGTAAGTCCACAAGGTGATCTTGTTCATATTGAACTTTAGGTAGATCCAGGGAGATGTTAAGTACTTTTTTATGTCCATATGTATTTTGCGACGGTTGTATTGTTTTTCTATTCAGTGATTTGTCTGTTATGATGTCTGTTATTGTATATTGGGATTGCTGAGTTCCTGTCTACACAACAAATTTACCATTTGGTATTAATAAAGAAACCTTGACCTTGACCTTTAACGTTGAAAATACAGGCCATTTCCATTTTACTTTATCAAGCCTGAGAAAAAAATCTTGCAAACTCTGATCAAGTTCAGACCTGGTAAACATATATGATTACAAGAGGACAACTAATCCATATGATGTTTATTTTTTTCTGTGGATTATGTCCACCAACACCATTCATTTTCATTCATATATCTAGAGCTCTAATGTTTTAGTTCTATTTATGGATATATTATCTTCTTCGGATGATCTGATGAAATTATTATTTGTTCAGACATCACGAAACCCCTGTGAAATAGCTCGTCACTATCATAATCAATTGTATTTGGTCTAATAATATTTGGAACGTCAAGAGCGACATTTGATGAAAATATTTATCTATGTTCAAGTTTGGGTAACGAGAAGTAGCCAGCACATGTTTTTGGTGCATATACCTGCACAGAGTGTCGCCATTGATTCAAACTTTCCACTCAATGGTAATGGGTTTAATAGGCTTGTTTTATCTCCTTTGGTGAATGCTTGAATGTAAGGGACATAAATTTATATTTTCTTTTTGAGTCCATCTTGAATGTTGCCCTACCAATATCAGCCTGATGGGGTGGTTTCTGCCGGTTGTTCTGGGTTACACTGGGGGTAATCAGCACATTCCAGCTGGTGGGACACTGATCCACAGCTGTAAGGGCACGTTTCCACTGTCTCACTTTGGCTCGGGTCGAGTGGGGTCAGGTCGGTACGGCTCAGTACAGGTGCATTTCCACTAGCACTGGGTACCACATCAGCGTGGGTGGATTCACCGGCCGAGAGTTTCCTGGCATAATTTGTGTGGGACACAACAAAATACAATGGACGACATGGAGGCAGCGTTATGCCTGTTACTCAGCCTGTGGTTTTTGCTTAAACTAAAAGTAAGAGATGACAGACAGGCAAGGCTTCAAGCGGCGAAACGGAACACCCAAGAAAAGTATAAAAGATTTCACCAAGCGATTGACCAGTATTCTGCCGAGGCCAAGATGATATGAAGCAGATGACGTAAGTGGGTAAGTTATCCAATCAGCACCCCGCTATGTGTTTACGTCAAATTTTAGTCCTCGCTCAGCTCGCTTGGAACCCCAGCAGAGCAGGGACCAAAATGATAATGGTTAGTACCGTGTTGGGGCCAGTGGAAACAGGGCCAAACCAATCTGACCCGACCTGAGCTGAAGTGAGCCAGTGGAAACAAGCCCTAAGTGTCTTTTCTTGTGTAGTTCTAGGCCTTCATAGGTGCACCTTCCCCACTCCACACTCAGTCTTTTATGACGTATCAGTTATCCATCCAAGGTCATAACCCTTAGCAAGGCAGATGGTGTTCCTTGCAAAATGAGGGTTTTAGGTCTCAGGCTACATATTCATGCTACATGACCATGCAGGAAGTGCCTGGTTTCAATCTCCTGCGTTCATTGCTCAGTTCACTTATAAGAACATATCATGCTCATCAGCTACTGTATTCATTGATTTGCATGGAAGAGAGAGAGAGAGAGAGACAGACAGAGAGAGAGAGAGACTGATTTCTATTTCAGGTAGATAGAAAAGAGACAACAGCACATAGACAGTTTTTTTTCCCAATGGAAACCCACAATCAGCAGGATGCAGTGGTGCATTTCTCCTGCCTGCTGTATGACATTAAAACAAGAAGAGAGGAAAAGCTATATGGAGTGAGCCCCAGACAATCACCCGAGATATCTTTACCACTGTCTGTGATATATGTATTAGGGCTTTTGATATTTTTGTATGTTGTGTAATAATCCTACTAATGAGTATATAGTTTGGATGGCACAGCTTTACAGCAAGAAGGTTAGGGTTCGAGTCCTGGCTCCAGCACGGGGTCTTTCTGTGTGGAGTCTCCATGTTCTTCCTGTGCCTGCATGGGTTCTCTTCAGGTACTCCAGCTTCCTCCCACAGTCTGAAGACATGCAAATGGGGACGAGGGTGATTGATACTCTAAATTGACCGTAGGTGTGGCTGTGAGAGTGAATGGTTGTCTGTCTATGTGTGTTGGCCCTGCTATCGACGGGTGACTCGTCCAGGGTGAACCCTGCCTCTCGTCCAAAGGTGGCCGGCTCCAGGATAACAGAACAGGATAAGTAGAAGAAAATGGATGGATGAATTGAGTATATATTTCTGCTGCATTAATTGTGGTGCAGACCTACTCTCAATTTTTTCTGGCAACAGTGATGACATTTTTTATATCGGTCATTAGGGAATACATTTTTTTAAATGGATGTTCAGAGTTTGAAAAATCCTTTTGATTTGTATAAAAGTAAAAGTGGTGGTTTTGAGATTTCATTCTGTCTGAAACTACACTTGGTTCAATCTATGGCTGCACAAGTGTATGGTCAAAGTACAAAAATGTGGCCAATGTGTAACAGGTGTCACCGGTCTGTCTATGTGGAACCACCACTGTGTCTCTACTGTGGAACCAGCTCTCTCCATGGGTCAGAGAGGCAGACACTTTAACTACATTTAAGTCCAGGCTTAAGACCTTCCTCTATGACAGAGCCTTCAGTTAGGACTGGTTCAGGTAGCTCTGAACCATTGATAGCTATGCTGCTACAGGCTTAGACTGCTGGGGGACACATCAGGTTACATGGAGCCCTTCCCTCCTCTCCTCTCCTCTCCTCTCCCCCTCTCTCCTCCTCTCCTCCCTGCACATTTTTGGAACTGTCATTACCACTACTTGTTGCACTTTGTAGTTTGGCCTTGGTGTCTCGCAGTCTCTCTGTGTTTCCACAGATCCACCAGAGCCCCAACCGCCGCCTGCATCGCCCCCCCCCCCCCCCCCCCCTCTTATTCCCTACTGTTACACCGGCCTGGGCTCCCCTTCCATGAACCAGTCTGCCATCCAGTCCCCCATCAAGCTGGCTTGCTCTCCCTGCCTCCCCTACGAGAAGCTTCTTTCTTCAGCTGTTATTAACATTTCCATGTTTCTCACATTCTGCATTGTAAACTGTTTTCTTGTCTGTAACATCTACTGCACGTCTGTCGGTCCTGGGTGAGGGATCCCTCCTCTGTTGCTCACCCTGAGGTTTCTCAGATTTTTCCCTGTTAAAAGGGTTTTCTATAGAGTTTTTCCTCAGTCGATGTGAGGTTCTAAGGGCAGAGGATGTTGTTATGATGCCATGTGAAGCCCTTTGAGACAAACTGTTTGTGAAAACGGGCTATACAAATAAAATTGCCTTGCCTTGCCTATGCTATGAACATCTGGTATTAAATGTGTTGTTATCATGCAAAATCAACACTAGCTTCACCTTTGCAAGACACTGTAATTTGTTTCTTTTATAACCACAAAAAATCAACTAAAAACAATTTTGCCACTGCTCTGATAAGGAGGCATAATCTGGCAGAGACCAGCACAAACAAACACAAATCTGGTTTTCCCTCTGTCTTTGATATACTTCAGCCTGATTCAACTGCCAGGCAGTGAAGTCCAAGCTGCTATGATGGTGCCCTGGTGCAAAATGACTTCACTTGCAGGCTGAGGCAGAGCTGTTGCAGGGATACTGGAAGTTCTCACCAAACAGTTCCTGCAAGGCAAAATTGTCATACTACTTGAGGGCAAGGCTTTACTGGCTGTGAGACACTGCTGCATCTAAACGGAGTCTGGACTAGAATGGCATGAAACATTTGTGTTTAAAATAAATTGTCACAGAGATACCTGCTAGAGAACTGAGCTGATCTGTTCACACAGAGATTCTATGACTGATGTGTGTCATGTCATTTATTATTGAAACTTTAGCTAGGGCAGGAAATCTTCAGAAATTGTATTTGTTATTGGACTCTGGACCACAGAGTTTAGCTGTCATAACAGCTGAACAACAAATTATACATAAAATCACAGGTGTAAACACTCCTTTTTAGACTCAAGACTAGGTCACCAAAAATTGCCATCCAGTGAGGTTACAGAACAATTTTTTGTTGATTTATTTTACAAGAACATCAGCTGATGAGAAACTGTAAGACTCAACTATCCTATCTAAGAACAATAATTACTTACTGTAACCTGCTGAAAAATTGCTACTCTGATGGAATGTTTGCAGTCTAATTATGTCTCTCACATTTGACCACATTGCAGAATAGAAAAGTAGTTTAAGACAAAATGTAATAGCCAAAGTGTGGTGAGAAGTTTAACTAGAGGAGGACAGGAAAAAAACAAGCTTGTTACGTTTTCATCTCCATCCTGTGTTCCCTAGCACGTTTGCTAGTGGCCAATACACAACAGGCGATTTCAAGTCGATCTTTTTCACTGAGAAGAGCTGCATGCTATTGCTCCTAAACAGCTTGTTGAGAAGGCTGAGAGACTAAACACTCATTCGCTCATTCATATAATTTGGGGCCGTAGACAATCCTTTAATCAACCCAGCATCTGAAGCACCCAGAGGAGTTTCACACACTCACAGGGAGAACATGCAATTAGAGGAAGCCTTCTTAGTAGTTCTTTTACTTTTAATTACACAGAGATCACAGGAGACCCAGGCATTGTGAGTGTAAAGGAATGGTTCTTCACATAGAGATAACTATGCAGGGAGATAAAAAAATATTGTGTTGCTAAAAATAGTGGATGGTTAATAAGAAGTCTAAGTCAAATTGGAGTGACCATCCCTGAATAGAGGAGGTGGTCTTCATCGCTACCTGTCACCCAACTACAGTACAGTCCTGGCCACCCTCCATAGGAAACTCAGCACCCATTCATACTTGGATCCCCTGGCCCTAATGACCCTTGTAGATACCGGATGGATCAATGACCTCCTAATGACGCTCATGGGCAAACGGCTCTCATGTGACCTCAATGACCCTGAAGCCCAAAGCACCTTAAGACTCTGTTGAAGGTCACACCCACACAGAGTTTAAAGCCTGCAACTCCCCACTAGTGACTTGGAATTGAAGAAGGCTCTTGCATGAGAGGTAAAATGTCTTCAAGATAACTGAAACAATCTAGTTGGCTATGACACAGCAATTTAAGAGATAACATAACCTGGATGACTGAGAACCTTCACCAATAGTGTTGCTATCTTTACTGAGCTTTCATATCCTCAGTTTAAATTAAAGATAATATATGTAGGTCAAAAAGAAAAACTATTGGACATAGGACAACACAAAACAGCAAAGAATTAACCCCACCAATTTCCTCTGAAGCTTTATGATGCTCACTTGATGAAATTTTGATACTCAAGACTCTCTGTTTTTAAAAGTTGAATCATTCTGTCCTTCTATTTTGTGCATTTAATATACATTTAGTTAAAAAGTCCAGCCTGATAGTTTCATTATTTTCAGAAAATCTGGGTTTAAGTAGAGGTATGTGACTGAATTCTCCAGGAGCTGGGAGTGACATAACCAGCATTACCTTATCTCATATTACCTATCAGTAATAAGAAAAGTAGATGGGCTAAGGATTTTAATGTGGACATTATCAGACACACATTCTTGAATTTGTAAAACTTCTTTCTGTACCTCACTTCATGTGGAGATGTGTTTCTATACTTAATTTCACGTGGAGGGGAGTTTTAAATCAAAGAGACATAAACGAAATAAACGATGTTCTATTCTGAAAATGTGGTATACACAACCATCCTGTAGAAGTATACATAGCATACATAGTTATTGATTCCAGAAGAACAGAAAATAAAACAAACTGGAAGAAAGAGTCACTTTTTCAGAAAAATGTGAATTGCTTCATCTTAATATAGGGTTATTGTATATGGGGAAAAATACATAAATAATGTAACATGTATGAATAAACTTATCTGAATCACCTATATTGGTGAATCTACTGTACATTGACATTGAGTGTGTTGGTGAAATACCTGCTGATGACACGGAGTCACATACACACATAGTGTCTGAGGCTGCTGGGAATGCAGGCAGCGTGTGTTAAAGCCATCCAAGGGCCTGAGCACATACACCTCTGAGCTGTGCTCCCTACAAGGAAACACCATTGGTCAGCACTGGTTTTGTCCACCCACACACACACACACACACACAGACACACACACACACACACACACACACACACACACACACACACACACACACAATCATTAATCCCAAGCACAAATACCCCCCAACAGAGGTGATTCATCAACTTTACATTATATCAAGCATGAATAAAACTGGCAAACTGGCACCTACTGGTGTGAGGACAATCAACAAGACATCAGTTTTTATCATTTAAAAAAATATGCTCTTTACAAATGATAGGTTCATCGCCTCATGGTAAAAGTCATTTTGTAAATACCAACATTTACAAAAAGTCATTATATGATATCAATAACACTGAATAATGTTGAAATTTTAGGCTGTATAATTGATCATTATAATGTCAGATCACATATGAGCTGTTCCTGATATATATCAGTTGATATACAGTATATATACATATATATATATATACATACATACATTTTCTACCACTTATCCTGTATCCGATCAACCTAGACCCCTCTTGCATGTCTTTAGACTATGAAAGGAAGCCGGAGTACCCAGACAGAACCCACGCAGGCACAGGGAGAACATGCAAACTCCACACAGAAAGACCCCGTGCTCGATCCGGGGCTCAAACCCAAAACCTTCTTGCTGTGAGGGAAAAGTGCTAACCTCTGTCACCATCCATTATGTCACCATATACAGTCTATATATGGTGAAAGAATGGATGGTGACAAAAAAATGTTGTGAAAATGCTGAGTGTGACATTCAAAGAGTTTTAATCCCCACATCTTGCTTGAATGGAACCTAAGTAAATGCCTGTCAGCTAAATAAAAAGATTAACAAATAGGCAAAATAACCTCCCTCCCAAACAGAAATGGAGGATAATTATGAACACAATGTAAATCTTAAGTGTAAGCAAAAGAAAGCACTATGTATGCGAAGGAAACTGGATAAATGTTGAGTGAAGGAGCAATAAATCTAAGCACGCATTCTAGCACTGCCTGTGACACACTCAATCACACATGAATGCACAATCCCCGCATTTCAATATCACACACACAAACACACACACACACACAAACACAAACACACACACACAGGCAGTAACTCAGTTGTATTTGTCACTTTGAATCAGAGTCACACACCCTCTACATACATGGATGTGTGAGGCAGAGTTTTGAAGGGATGGAAAATATCAACAGTGAGAGACAGTAGTTGCTATCAGATTCTACATACATGTATATAATGCACTCTGCATACATGTAAATATCACAATAGCTGTGTTCATGTACTCTAAAATAAATACTGCTTTATAGAGGCCTTTCATTTATGTGACTTTATCTTACATTTTGACATGGAGTGAGGTAGAATGGATGAGAGGAAGGAATAATAAAAAGAATTAAAAAGATGAAATCCATTTTTTGTAACGCTAATCCATTAAAGGTCATGGGGGTGGGGGGGGGGCTATCCCAGCTGACATTGGGTGAGAGGTGGGGTTCACCCTGGACAGGTTGCCAGTCTGTCGCAGGGCCATCAGGAGCAATTAGGGGCTCATATCTTGCTCAAGGATACTTTGACATGGTCATTGGGGGAAGTGAGGATTAAACCAGCGACCCTTCGGTTGCTAGACGGCCACTCTACCTCTGAGCCATGCCGCCCCCAAAGACAATGTGACTTAAAGAAAGAACACAAAAAGAATAATGGCCCAGAGAAACATAGTCACATAACCTGTTAGTGTATGTGGTCAGACAGCCAAGTCAGCCATAAATAAAGCAAGGCTGAGGCAAGCCAGGACCATCAAACTGCACAGTATCCCACTGACACAACACAATCCTGGCAACACATGGTGAAACCAGGCTTAAATGTACAACTTGTAGGTGATCTGAACAATACTCCACACTCCAAACTGATGGGAGCAGCATATTGTGAGAAATTTGGGCTATCTAACACTATATTGCAAAATGCACACTATTTTCCTTCGCTTCAGCCGGTGAAACACGTATATTACCAGTAGATTTACCCTCCACAGCTCCCTAGTGTAGAGATGCAAGCTTAGTGAGATCTTGGATACAAATATAAACAGTTGTTCTTGGTTCTTCAGAAAATGGCTGATAGTTGCAAAACGTTCCTGCAGATTCTATGAGTCAGGGCTCAGCCTTCTTGTTCTTCTCACTATTGCCTCTATAGGAATACATTGGTGTCATGAAGTAAGACTGACTGATGTTAGCATCTTAAGGTGATGTTGCCTACAGAGAACTAGGAAATGCCTAAACAAGGAAAAATTTGATTTAGGTCTTCAACTTAAAATTCAGACAACATTGTGTAGCTAGAGTTAAAGAGTTACCTGGCGTAACACCAAATATTTGGTTGATTGTGCTTGATTGCATGCATGGTATACTGTATTATTTCTAGTCCACTCTTTATGGCTCTTTTTAATGTGAGATTGTGTCTGTATGAATGTAATGAGCTGTCCTGTCATCACAGGGCTCTCATTCTGCACAGATTACATGTACACCTGGCTGATATCAAAACACATCAAGGAGTGACCACATTGATATGATCATTGTTACAGGTACATTCAACCAAAAGCAAAATGAAAATAAATTAAATTAAACAGGAAGGACTTATTTGTTTCTAAACAGGAGGCATCTCCTTAAAAAATCCATCTATTCATCGATTGTCTCTGAACCAGTTATCCTGCCTATACCAGCTGGCAACAGGCAAGAGATGGGGTCCATCCTGATCAGGCCACCAGTCCATCAAAGGGCCTACATAGAGACATCTCTCACACTCATACACAACCTACACACAAGTAACAGTCGCCAATTGAGAGAAATGTTATCAGAAAAACAGGGGAGAATCTTTTTTTGAAGGCTGCACGGTGGTGCAGTAGTTAGCACTGTGGCCTCACAGCAAGAAGGTTCTGGGTTTGAGTCCCAGCTCGGGCACAGGATCTTTCTGTGTGGAGTCTGCATGTTCTCCTTGTTCCTGTGTGGGTTCTCTCCGGATACTATGGCTTCTTCCCACCGTCCAAAGACATGCAATTGGGGACTAGGCTGATTGATACTCTAAATTGACAGTAAAGAATAAGCGGAAGACAATGGATGGATGGATCATTTTTGTGGGGTAATACACTTTCATAAATGAATGTTCTGGTATTTTTTTGAATTAAAACAGCACTTATTTTTGTATGTTTATTTATACTTTACAATTCTAAGAGTTCTATGAGCCCCCCCCCCCCCCCCCCCCATTACGTTAATGGATAAACGGTATCGAAAATGGAACACAACTATAGTTAACATTGGCAGGCTAGCTGACATTAAGTGTGTTAACATCAGAGGTGTACTTATAACCCACATGGCCATTGGAAAGTCCTTGTTTATAAAAGATGGCTTTAATTGAAAACAATGCCGAAGTATCTATCTATGTAGACAGTGAAGCAACTAGGCAGCAGCCTTTCATTTAGAGCAGGCTCACAGGCATCCTGCCCACAAATGTTGAACAAGGTATCACATAAGTAGCATTTCTATGTGTTGCTATGTATTTTTCATTTACGGAACAAGCTCTGGACCATTCAAGCTTATCCGATCAGAGGTCAGACAATACCAATTCATGTTCTGGTAGATGACGGAACCTCAAGGATGAAGGAGGATGAGGTTTCATCATCTCATTGAGATCATTCTTGGACACCTCTCAGCAACATGTCATACTGGAGAAAGAGTATCTACCTGGCTTGGAAACACCCTGGGCAGAAGTGAAAGACCTCTGAGTTATGTAGTTGTGGAGGGAA